>NW_022282183.1:0-8300 GCF_004355925.1 Anarrhichthys ocellatus
CACACACACACACACACACACACACACACACACACACACACACACTCATGCGTGGCAATATACACTTGTTTAATGCATAGTGACCTTTCAAAATAAACTTCAATCTTCACAGGAAGTGAGGTTTAGGCAACACAACCACTTGGTTAGGTTTAGGAAAGGATCTTGGTTGACGTTGCCTAACTGACCACTCGTGTGACAAGGGAATCATGTGACTCAAGTGACTAACAATACTTCCGAGTCACATGACTAACGACTGATGTGACGGTACTAATGACTCACTTGTTTAATGAGTCACTTGACTAATGAGTCTCCACGGGACTAACGAGTCTCCACCTGACTACTGAGGCCATGTCCACACTACTACGTTTCCATTTGAAAACGCATATGTTTTGCTACGTTTACATTGACTTCGAGCACCAAAAATGGAGGAGTTTGAAAACGCTCCCGAGGACGGATAAGTTTGAAAACGCGGGGTTGCGTATTCGTGTGGATGGTTGAATACAGATACGTTTGGAAACGATGATGGCCACACCCGCGTTCGCTACTCGATTGGTTCTTAGCAGTCATGACGTGTCCTTCCCTGATTCGTCACACTCCTATCACGTGACCGTTCCCCGGAAATCATAAACAACAGCATTCATTTCCAATCGACTACCAGGTTAATTCAACATGGACAACTGATTACAGGCGTTGCTGACCTTGTTGTCTTTACTAGCAGCTGTTGTTCAGTTAAAGTCTGCATTTTTGCGGAGGAAGCAGTTGTTATTGGAGCGATTAGTGAGCGGCGTGACCAGCGGCGTTATCAGACCTACTGAGCGGACGTCTGAAGTCACGGTTAGGCTTTAGGAAGGATGGACACAAAACGGAGGACTTTCCTTTTCTTATTAATGCTTATTTTGTTCTGCACAACTATTGTGAAGTCCACACACATAAACTATAAAGGAACAAAAGCAGTAATTGCTCTCCAGTAGGACAGAGACTTCAGCCACCAGCAGCTAAGAGTGAGAACAGCAACGAAACCAAGAGGAAACGAGTGAGAGACGTGTGTTGACCACTTTTATGGACCCATAATCTCGTAAACTTTTATGTGTAAATGTTGATTTTAAAGTAAATTTGATGTGAGAGAGAGAGAGAGAGCAAGACCCGCAGTGCTGTAACTAAGTCTGAAAAATAAAACTTCTAAAACTTTCCACGAAATGTCAAACACGACCTTTCATTATTAAAGACTACTTTATTACTCTGTCGTATTTTTTTCAACTAAGCAACCAATCTACTTCCTATTTACATCGGCACTCACCCACATGCCCAGTGTACGTGAATAGTCACGTGATATTTGTTTTCAGGTGTTTTAGTCTGGACAGAGATCATCGAAAACGATTCTGAAACGCCGTGTGGACGGAGATTGTTTTGAACAGAGTAGTGTGGATGTAGCCTGAGTCTCCACGTGACTAACATGTCGCCACATGACTAACGAGTCTCCACTTGACTAACGAGTCTCAACAAGGCTAACGGGCCTAAGATAAACATGACAAAATAAGTCAACGTTTACTTTTAGTTTCACTCCATGAACAGCAGTCTCCTGGTTGAACGCCGCTAAAGGAGGACTTCATGCGGCCATCTCAAATTCCGAGGGGCATTGTCAGAGCTATCTGTGTCATTTTGACGAGCTGGGAGTGAGAACCAGATCAAAACCACCCACAGCATCCACTGGGAAGAGTTCAAAGGTCGTTGTCAGGGAAATTCTGTCAGAACACTAGAAGCAAACACAAATAAAAGCACTGACAAATTGATTTGAAGATTTATAAGATTATTATTGATCAATAATAGGATAAAGACACTCACACGAGTTGCCAACAAATCTGTCATTTAACAGAAGGCAAGCTGACCTTTGGGGTTTGTGGAGAACAAATGTATTTATTTTCCTTGGTTAGCATATCTCACCCTAAGTACGTTTGCATGTAAGACATAGGATACCTGTAAAAAATGATAAAACAAACAATTCAGATATTTAATTAACTTCACCTTCACTTCATCGACCAAGAGTCAGTGGACGTCTTACCTTGCTATTTGTCTTATGTTTCTTTAGACCCCCTTGCCTGGTTAATGTTCCCATTGCAATAGAGGCTCTAGTAAAATAAGGTCTCTAGCCTAATTTAAGATAACCCTGATGATCATCATCATCATTATCATCACCATCATAAGATGCCTAAAGATGCGTTTGTGTGCCAGTGGTGGGCCGTCAGGGCCAGCTAAGCCTTCTCTGCTGAAACAGAATCACAAAGTTATAGCTATTTTATAATTGAATAATTTTTCACAAATATGTATTATAATTTTCTCATTGCACAGCTCCTGTCTTCCTCAGTTGCTCTGCTTCCAGTGCAGCTTGTTTTAAGGAGAGCTTTTATCCAATCAGATTCAGCCCCTATGTCTCTATGTAAGGAGAGAGGCCTGATGCCCGCTAGAGAGCCTTTGCAGGTTAAGTAAATGGGGACGATATTGTTGATTGTCATAGTCTTCAACCAATCAGATCTTTAGTTTGACACGTTGAGTGTATTCTTTGACGTGCCATTGCTACCCAGGTAGCCTGCTAAGTACGTCTGCATTAACGTGCGCCGTGATTGGTCAGTGGGCCAGCGTGTGACTAATGTGAAATTTAAGGAAGCTGGCAGAAGTTAGTTGGAGTAAGAGTTCAAATTGAAAGATATGGAAGAAATTATAATATTTTTAGGGTTTTGCTTGGCTCGTGCTCTTGTGTGGTGGAATGCGGGGATCCGCTGCAGGTTTGCTGGATTGATTTGTCATGCTTTGTTGTCATATGAATATATGTGACTGGTTCTTATGACTTTGTGGTTGTCATTGTGTTATTACGTTGATTTGACTATGCATTGTCAGTTAATGACGCAGCGTCCCGTCATGCACGGATTCATGTATCTGCACCGTAGCTGTTCAAGTGTAGTAGGACAGCACAGAAGGCCCAGGTATAAAATGCACGGCCCGCCACTGGTGTGTGGAGGCGTTTGAGTTGTTGGAAAGCAGCTTTGACAGAAGTGGCCTGAGTAAGCGAATGAAATAACTAATTTAACTTATTACTTTTACGGTTGAGGACTTTCCATAACTTTTTAAAGTCAGTAATAACTAACAAGTAATTGATTACTTTATTTTAAAGAAACTTCCGCAAGCCTCCTCCTCCTAACTGGCTCCTTGTCTTCAGCATTAGCAGTATCTCACTGTGGTCCACTTCACACATGATCCCCATTGATTGTGACTATTAGATGAACGTACACACACCTCTGCCAGGAGGAGCCGGTTCACCTGAACCCGGAGTGACAGCAAATCGTAGGATGTCAGGAGAAGTCAACAGTAATTGTCAGTAATTCCCCCCACTAATTGCCTGAAGCTCACTAAAGAACACATTCAGCAGTTATCGCCATTCAATTATATCCAATTATGAATAAATTATAGAGCTAACAGAGCTGATATAATTTGCAGGGGACTTTTATTTTCTCCCCCCTGTCTGTGTTGGATTGGTAAATTGGAAAATGGACAAGGTGGGATTTGGATGGAGCTCCAGCTGTTTGAGGACAAACATTAATTAATCATTAATCATTAATTAATTGGTCAAAGTGGAGCAAAGAGGAAAAGAGAGATTTAACCGTCATTTAAATCCATTATTAACTGCAACTTGTACTTTCTGAAGACTGTGCTTCTCCCATAAACAGGAAGTGTAACCGGGCGGTAAACTGCAGTCTGGAAGAAGTGGCACCGGTGCGGTGAACACGACTGATGGCGGACTGTCTACGTGTGTATTTGTGTGCGTGGGGCATCTCTTAATAACGACACCACGAGATGGCTGACACATCTCCTCTGCCTCTGAGACCATTTTAGTGGGGATTTATTTTGTGGAATGAATTACCCAGTATAATTAAAAACCTTAATCTCTTTTTTCCCCTCAACAAAACAATTTTGTTCAAACCCAGAGAAGCAATCCAAAATTAATTTACCGCACCACTGAGTAGTATTAATGCTTTGCCAGTCCCTTTTCCCTCAGCCACCCATCCACATCCTCATCTCTTACATGGGTTATGTGATATGAGACGATAGGCTGTGTGTTGTAACATGGGATGTTCCCCGTGTAATCATCAGGAGCAGAACAATACACAGAGGACGGTGGGTATTAGCACTAATAGACTGTCCTCCGGGGGACCTCAGCAATTGTCTGGCATTTTATTTCTGTGTGTCTGCTGTGTGTTTGTAGAGCTTAAGTTGTTCTTGTGCTCGGGCTCACTCATATGTGCCATATCATGATGGACCATGAAAGACACATGCTGTCTTACTATGTTACTCAGACAGTCATAACACTTGTTTTCAGATTCATCAGTCGATCAGGATTATTTATGTTTTTTGTTACACTTCAAAAAATATCACTTTATGGACATGAAGATGAAATGATAATTAAATGTTTAAACTCACACATTCTATTGCATTGAGGTTATTAAGTGTGTGTGTGTGTGTGTGTGTGTGTGTGTGTGTGTGTGTGTGTCACTGAAGTCATTAATTCAAAATACATGTGTTTCTCTTGTTTTCACATGTGAACACATTCTTCATTTTGTATTCTGAAAGCTATAAGTTATATAAGTTATATCAGTTTAACTTTTTTTTTTTTATCTCACATGAGAATGTTTCATTTGTCCAACCCATTGCAAAACCCTGGATTAAGTTCAATACATTTTAAATTCTCACTTTCTACAATATATGTGCAGGGCAACTATGGCGGTGCATGTATATGCTGCAGTCGGTAGGTCCCATGAATTTTGCTAAATTTGTATTGGTGTAGAATTATGGCATATGACTGAATACACTCATCAATTGGAGATGGAAGCGTGGGGATTGGATATAGTTCAGTGGACCTTGAGACGATAACCTCCCAGGGCGACCACACAGCCAGACATGCAGGACCAAACGCCACCAAAAGTGGAGTTGACTGCACCAGGAGGAGAGGGAGGAGAGGGAGGAGAGCCGGGATAGGGGCTAAGCTAACCCAGCTTGACTACTCCACTACCCAGTCTTCCCCTGTCTGTCTGATGTCTGGTTGCTGAAAAATAAGACGGATGAAATAAGACTTCAGACTAACTCAGCAACGGGAGGTTGGTGACTGGCTCCATCATGGCGCCCAGGATCAACAGGAATGCAGTAGTATAGTGTAGAGTAGTAGCTTTTTTGTCTTGTTTTTCTTGCATTTTGTTGTGTATCACTGTGTTGCATAATGACAAGAAATGATATATGAATGCTGGCATCCTTGAATATTTCATTGTGGTTATAATGGAACGGTAATTGCAGGTCTGTGATGGGACTGCACAACATGCCTATCCACCACCCGGACTCCACACACTCACCTTTTGAAACTCAGTTGAGAGTTTCAACAGGATAAAATGACACACAATTGTTTTTTTTTAGCATATTTTGTTATTATTCAAAAATAAATTATCTTTCGCAAAAACACCAAGCTGACTGCATTGCAATCTTACGCCTTTTAAAGTACGTATGAACATAAACATAAACAACAACAGTGTCAAAGGAATTGAGGTGATAGTGCAAATGGAGGTAATAGTGCAGTATGACTGATTAACTGTTCATGAGAGTGAGAGCCAGCAGAAAGAAGCTGTTCCTGTGTCTGGTGGTTTTGGCGTACAGTGCTCTGTAGCGCCTACCAGAGGGGAGGAGTTGGAACAGCTTGTGTCCAGGGTGTGAAGGGTCTGCAGTGATCTTTCCTGCCCGTTTCCTGACTCTGGAGGTGTTCAAGTCCAGGATGGAGGGCAGGCTGGCACCAATGATTCTCTCTGCAGGCCTGACAGTCCGTTGTACTCTGTTCCTGTCCTGTTTGGTGGCCGATCCAAAAGGAGAGAGGAGCAGAGAACCGATTGGATGATAGTGGAGTAAAACAGAATCAGCAGCTCCTGCGGCTCAGGAACTTCCTGAGCTGGCGCAGGAAGTACAACTTCTGCTGGTCCTTTTTCCTGATGGTGTCGATGTTGGAGGCCCACTTCAGGTCCTGGGAGATTTTGGATCCCAGAAACCTGAAGCTCTCCACAGCTGACACAGTGCTGTTTAGTATGGTGAGGGGGGGACAGTGTTGGGGGGCTCCTCCTGAAGTCCACTGTCATCTCCACAGTTTTGAGCTTGTTCAGCTCCAGGTTGCTCAACCTCCCGTCTGTACGCAGACTCATCACTGTCCCCGATGAGGCTGATGACCGTTGTGTCGTCTGCAAACTTCAGGAGTTTAACAGACGGGTCCTCTGAGGTGCAGTCACCACATCACCTGGAGATCCAGACAGAAGACCATGATATTTTAAGGAACAACAGTGTTCCTGTAAAGCTAGGTAGGTCTTTATTCACTGTTATAATCATTAGAAAACTAAAGCAGCATGTGTAGACATTCAGCATACCTTCAGGACCTAGTGTAAGAAGTGCTAATGCTAGTAATAGTGCGCTAATGTACTCTGCTAATGTTAGCTCAACAGGTTTTTAAGTAGAAACATAACGTTTTAGAAACTTATCTCCTATTTTTTTTATCACTATTACTTATAATAATTATTACTATTATTATTATTATCCAATTATCATTATTATAATAAGTAAATAAATTACCATTATTGCTGTTTATTTCTGTTATTATTCATTTCTGTTTTTTGTTTCATCGTTTGCTTTCAATCATTATTGTTATTATGATTTCCCCATTATTATTATTGTTAGTAACATTATCTATACAGGACTTTTTTTTCTTCTCTACAGTCATTCCACAAATGCACACATACACACGTGACACATGACAAAGCCAACAATCTCATAACACAACTCCTCACCCAACCCCTTGTCCTCCTGTGTGGTGTTTTTTTGTGGTGCTGGTACTGGGCCTGGCCACTCGACTGAGCCCCCCCCCCCCCCCCCGGTATATGGTTGTTGCGGCACGGCGAATAGGTGCTGGAATTCTCCGACCCACAACCCCCAACAACAAAAACAAAAAAATTACACTAAAACACTGCTGACTATGATGAGCAAACCCCCTCTTAAGGGTCTGGGCCTTGCTCACCAAACCCGTCAGCCATCACGTAAAAGTAAGAACAATAACAAAAAAAAACAGGGGCTTTGGGCTACTATTTTGGTGGTCTGGTCTGGTGCCTGCTCCGCTGACACTGTCACTATCAATCAATAAAAAGTGATTTATTACACAACATTTAACCAGGACTAGGACATCTTAAAACATTCCATGAGAGTCTACGGAGCTGGCTGATGCTACACTATGATTGGCCAGTCTGCGTTTTAGGGGCGGGACTTAGCAAAGGGTCAATTGCCCCATCTCTGACACACATGTAGTCATGAGCTGGGGTGGACTGAACTGGCCAGCTGTATACTCTCTGCCGGCTA
The DNA here is from genome assembly GCF_004355925.1 of Anarrhichthys ocellatus. Classification (NCBI taxonomy): domain Eukaryota; kingdom Metazoa; phylum Chordata; class Actinopteri; order Perciformes; family Anarhichadidae; genus Anarrhichthys; species Anarrhichthys ocellatus. The sequence goes on from NW_022282183.1 coordinate 7,423, forward strand.
ATATAGTGCAGGCTAGCTAAACTACTTTATTACTGGGAAATGAAATGATGGGAGTGTTGTCCGTGCCGCTATAATGAGCAGGTCAGCCTAGCGGGGAGAATGGAATGCTGGATCGCTCTAATCTGGTGTGGGTAATGCTATTAGTGGGAGTGGCCTATGTGTGTGTGTCTGCGTGTGCACCTGTGTGTTTGCACACTGCAGCTGAACTTTTGAAAATGCCCTGTAACATTCTAAAGAGAAAAGGGGAAATAGTGTTATCAAGGCAGTTTCAGGAGACCTCCATTTATTGAACAGACAACTCCAATCAGTAACCCTGTGATGGCCTGAGTGGTCCTTGCCACCATTCTCAGTACAGCTGGACCACTTAAGGCCCACAGAGGACGGACAAAGCTGCTAAAACAGCAAAATCTATTGTCCTGGACAGTGGCGACAGTGGGGATTGTTTGGTCCACAGGTTGATGACAAAGTGCTGGAGAAGAGGATCAATGCTGTGAGGTGTACAAGACTGTTTTTTTTTTGCCCGTCTGTGTCAATACACACTGTGTTTGTGTGTGTGTGTGCGTGTGTGTGTGTGTTGTGTGTGCTCCCTGGGTGCTGCCTTGGGAGGGGAATGAGGGGGGTGTGAGGTGAGAAGGGGATCAATGAGGCATTTGTTTTGTTTAAGTAAATGATAGTGGTGGAGACGGACAACAGCACTCCGTCTTGTGTCCCTAAGGAGATGGAAGACAAATGGCTATCAATGTCCCATCATCCCTCTCTCTCTATCCCCGTCTCTGGGAGTGGCATCCATGGTGGGTCAGGCTGGGAGCTAGATAGGTAGACTGTGATGGCATTCACTGTATGTATGTATGTGTGTGTGTGTGTGTGTGTGTGTGTGT
>NW_022282184.1:0-284 GCF_004355925.1 Anarrhichthys ocellatus
GTGTGTGTGTGTGTGTGTGTGTGTGTGTGTGTGTGTGTGTGTGTGTGAAAGAGAGCAAGGGAGACCAAGAAACACCAGCCTACTGCACTACATTGTATGCTATCATGCTGAAACATATGGACAGACAGGTCCTTTGTCACTGTGAGGGCACATTTGACATGGTTTGATATAGAGAGGCAAACAAACACAAAAGCACTATCCTACTTCCTCAATGCCAACCCGTCACTCTGTCAAGGCTGTGTGTGTGTGTGTGTGTGTGTGTGTGTGTGTGTGTGTGTGTGTGT
>NW_022282184.1:294-8293 GCF_004355925.1 Anarrhichthys ocellatus
TGTGTGTGTGTGTGTGTGTGTGTGTGTGTGTGTGTGTGTGTGTGTGTATGAATCTATTTGTGAGGAGAGAAATGCAGACCTCGGCTATGCAAAAGTACAACAGAGTGGAAGTTTGCCTGGTGTGTGATACCTTTGCTATATGGTTCAATGCCAGGAAATAGTTTACAATTTGCTGTATGCCTAATATTTACAATAACATAAAACAAGTCCAAAGTTGTGAATGTGTGGTCGGTTATACAATTCATTCAAAACCAGTTGCAGTCACTCATCATGCTGCAGCGTGTTTACATTTGTCCAAAAACCTCCCCAAGTGATGGCTTTTTAAGTATGTTTGAGCAGAACAGTAAAAAGACGGATGACATTGTTGTAAAACTCATGTTCTTTGTCATATTTGTCTGATTCGGTCACCACCTGCTTGTTCAACCTGATGGAGAAACATTTGCAGTACCCCAACAGCACCTATGGGTGTCCCTCTTTTTCTTCACAAGTCATCTTGCGCAAGAATGAACAAGTGTGTGTGTATGTGTGAGAGTGTGTGTGTGTGTGTATGTATGTTTAAGAAAAAGGCACCTGTGCAGCAATACATTCATATAAATATTATATTACTAAACATTATTTTGAAAACAATTTAACGTTTCAATTTAAATTCATGAGTTTTCATTGATTATTATTATTATGATTATTATTATTATTATTAGCTATACAAAAATACCTAACAGACAGAGTGTTTTTGTGTTAATAAGCATGTGGCATGGAATCATCATTGAAATCTAAATAGTCAGATATATGGTATTCATACAGTGGCTTGAGTGGGCCAAACAGGACTTTAGATGCTGTACCTATATTCTTCTGAGTTATATAGGTCCATTTCACTCTTATAAGTTGTTATATTGCAATTTTTTTTCTTCTAATTGTGGCATGATGAAGCAGGATTATGGAGTTTGCCGCTCCATGAGTAACTTAATCCAGGATCATGGCAGCATCCTGTTGCATCCTGCATTTCTTCCCCTCTTTACTTACCACTTGTCTCTTAAGAGGAGAGTTGGAGGGAACTTAAAACACTAAAAATGTACTTATATGTGTATGTTTGTGCTCTATTCACCTAATAATATCATTCTGTTTCTTCACATTGTTATTCTACTTTTACTACTTATGTCTGTTCAGTATATACAACAGCTACTGCTGTCTGTCCATCCCTTCAAATTCGGGGCCCTGTATGCAGCTAGCCTTCTCAATTCCTGTCCTGATAGTTTATAGAAAAAGAAAGGTGAGGCTGCGAAGAAACAATAGTAAACCTGCAAACTTATCAAACTTCAAAAAGCACACAAATGTCCAAACTGAGGTTGTGACGAAGCGTTACATCTCTGAAAACACCAGTGAACTATTTATTCAGAAGTTCTCCTCCACATCAGCCCTCTCTTGCATCTCAGTCAATGAGCTTGTAGATAGCTTCAATTCTAAAGTTAAAAATATTATTGATGCCATTGCACCCACTAAAGTGAAGGTTGTCTCGGGTAAGCAAAGATCTCCTTGGAGAAATGCTACGCTGGTCAAAATAGAGAAACAAGAGTGTCGGAAAGCTGAGCGCAGGTGGCGAAAAACTAATCTCCAGGTTCACTGTGACATCTATAAAGAGAGACTTCGCAATTATAATTTGGAACTTAGAAATGCAAGGCAGTCCTTCTTCTCTGACATCATAACCAAAAACAATAACAATACACGCGCCTTATTTGCTACCGTCGACAGGCTAACAAACCCTCCAGTGTCGGTAGCTGCTGAGCTGCAATCCACCTGGGCATGCAATCAATTTGCCTCCTTTTTTACTGACAAAATTCAGAAAATTAGACAAGCAGTCAGTGCCTCCACACCAACCACAGGACATGTGTTGTCCCCTTTTCTAAATGACATCCATTCAAATATCATGACACAATTTCATTCAATCGACCGTAGAAGCCTAGAAGACCTTATTCAACATCTGAAGACATCCTCCTGCTGCTTGGATATTCTACCAACACACTTTTCCAAAAATATTTCAAACTGCATGACCACTGATCTTTTACAAATTCTAAACACATCCCTTCTCTCAGGTGTCTTCCCACAAGCCCTAAAAACTGCAGTTATTAAACCGCTCCTAAAGAAGGCTAATTTAGACTCAGCAACAATGAAAAATGATAGGCCAATATCAAACCTCCCATTTTTAACTAAAATCCTACTTGAAGGACCGAGAATACTTTGTGTCTGTAGCTAATTACACATCAGAGCTGACTAAAATAACATGTGGTGTTCCCCAAGGTTCAATACTGGGGCCTCTTCTGTTCAACATCTACATGCTTCCACTAGCTCAGATTATGGAAAACAACAAAGTGTGTTATCATAATTATGCAGACGACACACAAATCTACATAACTATGTCACCAGGGGACTATAATCCCATACAAGGGCTGGGTAACTGCATTGAACAAATCAACAACTGGATGGGCCAGAATTTTCTTCAATTAAACAAAGATAAAACAGAAGTAATTGTTTTTGGTATCAAGGACGAACGATTGAAAATCACCGCTCAGCTTCAATCACTGATGTTAAAACCCACAAACCAAGCCAGAAATCTAGGTGTAGTTATGGATTGAGACCTCAACCTGAACAGCCATATCAAGACAATTACAAAATCAGCCTACTATCACCTGAAGAATATATCGAGGATTAGAGGACTTATGTCTCAACAGGATTTGGAAAAACTTGTCCATGCATTTATCTTCAGCAGACTGGACTACTGTAACGGTGTGTTTACAGGTCTCTGTAAAACGTCAATCAGAACGCTGCAGCTCGAGTCCTCACTAAGACCAGGAGGGTGGATCACATCACTCCAGTTCTGAGGTCTTTACACTGGCTTCCTGTCCAACAAAGAATTGACTTTAAAATCCTGCTGCTGGGTTATAAAGCACTGAATTGTTTAGGGCCAAAATACATCTCTGATCTGCTGCTTATGAACCATCCCGACCCCTTAGGTCGTCTGGGACCGGTCTACTTTCTGTTCCCAGAGTCAGAACTAAACATGGAGAAGCAGCGTTTAGTTTTTCTGCTCCACATATCTGGAACAAAGTCCCAGAAAGCTGCAGGTCTGCTGAGACCCTCAGATTGAAGACTTTTCTGTTTGCTGCTGCCTTTAATTGAACCACATTCAAGGATATTAATCAATTTATGCATTTCTGCATTTTACTACTGTATTTTATTTCTTACACTGTTTTTATTGTTTCAATGAATGTTCTTGATTGTTTTTAAATCTCCTTTTCTTTTGCCTTATGTTTTGACGCTTTTAATGGTTTTATGTGAATCACTTTGAATTACCTTGTTGTTGAAATGTGCTATACAAATAAACTTGCCTTGCCTTGCCTTGCCTTCAAATGGTTTATTGTGTGGATTTATTGCTCATCTGAATCAAATGTATGTAGGGGGTGTCGGATGTTACATATTGAAAAGGCCTCTGAGACAGAAATTGTGAGTTTGGACTGTATAATTAAAATAGACTTGACTAAAGAGGCAGGTACTGCCATAATGAACAGAATGAACAGAATGCACAGTGGTCTTCTCCAGTTAACCTGCAGTATTAAGGTGCAGAAACAAGTTAGATATGTCTACATGGGAACAACTAAACAAAACTTTATAAACTTTCACATTAAAGTGAAGTCTGGACACTAGTTCACTTCATAAGCAGACAATTACAACAGTTTGATATGTGTATTAATTGCTGAATGGTTTGTTGTTATATGTACTTCAGGGCTCCCTATAGAAGGCACTATCGCTACTGACTGGATCATTCTTGCAAAAATAAATTAAGCACAGTAAGTAGTTTGGTTGGCTGGTGTTGATTATTGCTGTACATTTTGTATAATATTAATATATTAATAATATTAATCTGAGAATGAATGCCCCTAATATTTGTTGTGCATTGGTTTTGTTGCTATGTGAAGGAGAGACAGGAGAAAATGAATGAGAGGAGGAGACGGAAGTGAAAGATCTGGCACAGCTGTTTGCTTATAATGTACAGGTATGAGTCTACTCCTCATAAACAAAGCTAATAGCTAATATTGTCAATAGATATTGTACAACATCAAAAGGGTTTCTCAAATACTCTACTTTTCTATTTGTATCTAAAATTGAAAGATTCAAATCCAGCCTGCAGCCCTGTGCGGTCTCTCCCCTTCCCTGTCTATCACTCTGTCCTATGCAATAAAGGCAAAAAAAAGAAAAATGAAGTGTAGAATAATTCAACTAAAATCACAAGAATGTGTGGGAACTGGGATCTAAAATCAGACAGCAAATGGAAAGCCTAGTTTGTAATATGAACATTATTATCTATTTACCTTTATTCCAATGAGTCATCATTATAACACCCTGATGGGGAACTTTTGTCCTTCCAGAAGGCAGAAGTTGATTTGGGGGTAAAAAGAGACATTTCGGTCAGCGTCACTCTGAAATAGTGTCAAATCTAAGACCTGCATAATCTCTCTCACATGCTCGCGGTATGGTCATATTTACAATAATGACGTTTGTGTGGATGATTGTGACCCAGAGGGGAGTAATGCATGAATGAGTGTGGTGGTGTTTTATGGTTTCATCCACATCAAGACAGAGACAAGAGCTTGTAAGTAAGACAGAGCTTGGGGAGTGTGGGGTCCATCCCGCCTCCTTTTAATGGACAAAGGCATTGACACTAAATAAAACCCTGTTCAGCAACAAAGTGGAGGGTGTAAAGTGAGTTTAGGATGGAAGTTAAATACAGTTTACAACATGATGAGCAGGATAAGAAGTAGAAATGACATGAGAATTAGGTCTTTTGAAGTGTAAAAGTCCAAAATAATTTGTGAATTTATTGTTTATGTATTTTAAGATGATGATAGAGTTTAGAGTGTAACACCTTTAAACATCCCAGGCATCACAACATGTAGCATGTTGTTGAGTCCACCTTAGTCTCTGGCCAAAGCACAAGCTTGCTGTGGCTCATTTTTGAACCTTGCCTCATCACTGGATGTGTTTGGATGGTATCGACAGCTGATACCGCACTTTAAAAAAAATGTATCTTCGTAGCTTAAACCCAACACATGCTGGATACAAGATGCAAATGTCTGCGTGATACAAGATTGCTCACTTTGAGTGAGAAAAACCTGAATGCTATAACCCAGGATCAGTTATTAAGTTTCCACCAAAATATTTTTAGCAAAACATTTCCGCAGTATGTAAATGTAACATTTCCATTAAAAAACAGGATTTGTTAGTGGCATCATTCGAAAACAGTTACAGGCATCCAGTCCACCTTTGGAAATCACTTAGGTGTAATAGATATATAGATACTGTAGCTCTGTTGGCATGCCGTCAGGTAAAAGCTGGATAGTCTATCCTGTTTTGTGACTCCCACAAGAAGGACAAACCAAGACAGCTGGCTGTGAGGAACTAAAAAAACAATCCAAACAATCCAAATAAGTGACAACAAACCCTGCATTCATGTTGAGAACAGACACTGCAAGCAGCTCAGGTGAAGTTCTATTGTAAATGGGTTTCCAACTGCACTGCCCTGTGACTGAGTACAGTGTTGGGCCCCATATGTAAATACAAACAGCCCTGCTTTGAATTTGACCCTGGGCCTATTTTGATCTTTCCTCTGTAATAAGTGGCCAGCTTCATTGTCGAAGAGTCTCTGCTGAGGTTTTGCTCCAGTGCTAATTGACGTAGTTATCTCATTAAATAGCATTTGGAACATGGTGAAACCAAAACATATGATATATGTTATATATGATATATAAAAACTGTTGAGATCAGCTTAACCAGCACGTCAGCCAGACAGGAGTCGACGAGTGTCAGGCGTCAGTTTGTAGCGTCATGTCACCGGCTTCCATTGACAATGACTTGTGGTCTGTAGCTGTGTTGCTCGTAGTGTGAATGCAGCATTATTGTTAGCTCACTAATAAAACAACGTCATGTAAATACTCTTTGAAGGACGGATGCTCTGCTAGAAGTGAAATCTTTGCGCTGCATTATTTGAGTCACATGTAGTAATACCCTTTTGGTGGACAGATATTTTAACTTGAAAAACAAAACAAAAAATATCAGTTACCTTTTTATGTAGAGAATGAAAACCTTCATGAGTGCTTTAGTGATCATAGTGATGATAGTGTTAGGGAGAGCTGGGGCATTTGTTCCACGGTAGACTCCTTCAGTGGAAATACTATTAAAGATATAAAAACCCTTCATGCAAATTACAGTATACTTAAGATAATAGCTTAAACCACATCAGCTATTACCACAATATAACTGCATCTCATTTTATTTTATAGGGAAGACATCTCCTGGAGTGTTCATGTTGGGCCCACTATCAGTTGAGCAGCAGCAGACCTCTGTATGCTGGGGAGGTCAGTCTACACATGAGTCCTTAATGTTAGCTGAGCATCCCACCATATAACATATACAAAAATGAAAAATAACTTTTTTGAGTTACTTTTGGTTTTGCAAATGAAGCATTAAGGCAAAAAAACACATAATTTGCATTTTATTTATGCAAATGAGGCGTTTGCTTAAAGATTTTTTTGTTTTTTTAAATATAAACTCAATTATTTTTTTAAATATCCATTTTACACAAGTGGAAATTAAAGACTTTTTCTGTGTACAAAAATAAGGATGATTTTTCTTAAATTTTGGTCACAAATTTGTAAATAATTATGTGGAAGTGAGCTGCAGCTGTCGCACGTTTTGAGGCAGTTTGCCTTCGGCATGCTGACTGTAGGACTGTTCACCAGGCAGTACATCCAACTGGCCTTACAACCACAGACCATGTGGAAACACACCAGCCCAGGACCTCCACATTCAGCTTCTTCACCTGCTCGTCTGAGACCAGCCACCTGGACAGCTGACACAACAGTAGGTTTGCACAAGCAAGGACTTTCTGCTCAAACTGTAATAATAATAACTGTATTTATACAGCACCTTTAAAAACAGAGTTCACAAAGTGCTTTGACAGTCAAAGCAGCAAAAACAAGGCAACAATAACAACAGAAAGCTCAGTGAGACCGTTTGATACGTTTAAAATAAACTAAGCAATTAATGAAATAAAATATTCATGTAGAAAACTGTCTCAGTGGAAGCTCTGGTGGACAGTCCTGCAGTCAGCATGGCAATGGCACACACATACATTTTACATGAAAGTCATGCTTCCCAGAGACCTGTTAGTCATTATAATGTATTTACTTTATATACTGTATATAGAACTACGTTGGAAATTTGATCTTTGGAATGCTGCCAGTGACTTTAAAAGCATCTTGTTTTGTCATCAATAAGACAGACTTCTCAAATCATGAACCTCTCTGCTAAGTAGCCGTAGGATTTAACCAGGCTTGAAAAAGGAAGTGCCTGAATATATCTGTTCCTCTGCCTGACATGTGGAGTCTTCCACTGTCTTATTTAAGATCTCGTGATGGCAGTGGCCTTATACCTTAACTTATTGTACAGGCCCGAGACTGACATAGAGAGGGAATGGAGGGAGTTTAAAATAGTAGAAAGGAAGAGAGAGGTGTGTAGGCAGAGAGAGTGTGAAAAAGAAGGAGAGATAGAAATGGACGAGCCCAGCACAAAGCACATAGCTGCAGGAGAGGCTTATGCTTTAGACGGCCATGTCAAAATGCAATGCACTCTCTGCTACTGCCTTTATCTCTCTCATGCCTCTTCCTCTGCTCCCCTATCTCTGTCCTCCTCTTCTTCTTTCCGTCTCTGTGGTTTCCTTTCATCTGCATGCCCGTCCTCCTCTCTATCTCCCTTCCCTTCCTCACCCACTGCCTCAACTCTCTTTGTTTTCTGCCTCTTTCTCCTACAATGACTTATGTTCACACATGTACAGTAGGGGGAAGACACCATTGCCACCAAGTATATTGGTACTCCTCTCTGTCCTCCTATCTGTGTCTCTCTACCACACACACACACACACACACACACACACACACACACACACACACAC
>NW_022282185.1:0-8288 GCF_004355925.1 Anarrhichthys ocellatus
CACACACACACACACACACACACACACACACACACACACACACACACGTATACACACAGTTTGGTCCGGCCTCTATTGATATGAGGTATCGTAGAGCTCTGGGTGAACACAGACGGCTACAGTATTTATTTCCTGATTCAACAACGGCAGGAAGTCAGTGATGACAAGGGGAGCAACTCAACGCTGATAGGCTATCGCGCCGGGGCGTAACGCAAATATTTCGCCGAAGTTGAAAAATTTCAACTCACGCGTTTGGGGCGATTTGGTCGAATATCAATAGACGCCGGACCAAACTATGTGTATACGTGTGTGTGTGTGTGTGTGTGTGTGTGTAAAGCATATGGTACAAACAATGAATAGACGCTGCCGTATTTACGTCTACATGACGTTAGTCTGAGTGTTGGTGGAGCTGCTACAATGTTAGCATAGCCTAGCACCGATCGATCTGAGCTCCATTGAGAAGACAAGTAGCCTACAAATTGGCATCATTACGTAGTTATTTCGGAGTCTCTTTTTGTCGGTTTACTGCTGTTAAATCACAGCCAAATCAGTTTATTTTGTGTTCATACAGCTGTAGTAAACAGCGACCTGTGGCTTGCTAGACAGTGAATACACTTCGATAAAATCCATCTCCTCTGGACAATGTTATGAACCAGACATGACCGCGTTTAGTTTCCCGGGATATCTGTGACTTCCACAACACGTACTAAGCAGAAATAGAGGTTATTTTTTCCATGGTTAATGGTGGACAGTTGAACGGCTTCCAGGGCGATAAGCCGCGCCCCCTCTCCGGCGCATCCAGCGCGAATGAACACAAATAGTCCCCGGCGAGACCGGCGGCGCGAATGGCGCGCAACTCAACTTTTTTTTTTTTTTTTATACAGTCCAGCCCTAACCTGAACTTCAAAAAACTAATTGTAACTTTCAATTTGCACTGAAAACGTTACTAGCTCAATTCCAGCCTGGGACCTTCGTTGCATGTCACACCCCCTCTCCCCCCCAGGGTTCAGCCTGTCTCTTCACTGTCAACTGTCCAATGAAGGCCAACATGCAAACCTTTTTCCTCCGTTGGCATGATGATGCACCACATGGTCGGAGGATTCAAGTTGCATTTATCGTCATTATGCCACACAGGGTTGCACAACAAAATGTAGTTGTAGCCCATTTGCTACACAAGAAAAACATGACAAAAACAAAACCGTAGAGCCTTCCTGTTGTGCATCAGGAGGAATGTAAAGTTGTATGTCAAATTGTCTTCAAAGCCTGGCACTCTTCCTGGAGGCTGGCCGGAGACCTGCAGCAACACAACAGGTGCCACCACACCCGGAGATTGTGCTGTATATTTCATTGCAGATTTCCAATGTTTGGTGAATGACCGAACCAGCAGGTAAGATATTGAAGAAAACTATATGCAGCCACACAAATCCTCAACATGATGCTTAACCACAGCCAGCTACTGCCATCACTAATGTTTGTCCCCCACCAAAACAATACTCTTAACTGTCCCTCAGCACTTTATCAAGGATCATTTCAGAAATGCGCATCTCCACAGCTGCACGTCAGCACCATCAAGTAACAGAGTACATCATCTATGAAAAACACCCTGCTACAAGAGGGTGGAGAGGGAGATTTGATAAGGTTGGAGCGAGGTTGCCGCTTACAGCTGGAGAACTGCAACCCAGCCGCGGTGTGAAAAAAGGACACTTTTAAGTGTTTCTACCACCAAGAATGACAAATAAACTGATCATGATGTGTATAACCAGAATAGTAAACCTATAACTGACAATGTACACTCTCACTGATCAGAGTCAAACAACAACACGGCCATGTTGTAGGTACATTTAAAACCATGATGGTCAGAAGGCTCATTTAACAGCAATGAAGTGACATTTCTGACCCGGATTACCACTATCAGCTCAATAAAATGCTATTCTTAATTGATCTAGCCGTTTTAAACACCTGACTCATGCATACACCTGCACATAAAACAATTACAATCACTATTGTAGGTGGTGTGTACTTGTTCATCTAAAAAACAGCTCCAGAGAGGAACATTATCATGCTTCATAAGTCGCATCCAGCCAGATACTTGTGCCCAGCGCCATAACGACACCCAGTGTCTCCATAAAACGGACGGTCCTTGATGGCTGTATAAAAGGCAGCTTGAGGCCTGTGTTTTGTTTGACTGAAGGCCATAAACACAGAGCAGCCGTCTGATTTACTTCTTATATTATGTCTCTGTTCTTTGTAAATGTATCACCTCCTTAGATGTGCTCTTGGTGTGCTGCAATGTTGTTCCCACATACATGAATCCATCCATGTGCTTTTCATCCGTCAACTCTTCTGTTAATGTAGGGGGACATGCAGGTAGAATATTTAGTGTTTCTTCCTTGTGTAACAACTGGCAACTGCTCTTAGAAATAACGGTGCAAACTAGAACCATATAGGGTTCTTCGGCTTGCCCCGATAGGAGAACCCTTTTTGGTTCCTGGTTGAGCCTTTAATAAAGATTCCATCTAGAACACAACATAAAGGCTCATACCTAGAACCATCTGTGAAAGGTTCCACTTAGAACCCCCTATGTGAGGATCTACAGAGAACCCTTCTATGGTGCAAACTTTCTGGAGGTTCTTCTCAGAACCTTTTCACCCTCTAAAAGGGCTAACAAGAACCCACCCTGGGGTTCTGCCGAGAAATTATTATATTCCATGGGTTTCATTTAGAGCCCACCCAGGGTTCCTCATGAGGCTGATGTGAAGCAGTACAACCCACAACAATGTGTGTGTGGGCCGGGAGCATCTTTCAACACACATGCTTCCAACAATCCTTGAAGAACTCTTTCAAAAATGTTCTAGAACCTCAGCCCTTCAGGAAGAACCCTTTGAACCCGTATTTCTAAGAGTGTTGGGATGTTACTAACTCCAGCATTGGAGAATTCCCACCGTTATTTACAAGTCTGTATGGACACAATTCTTTGAAATGAAACAAACTTATATATATATATTTTTTTTTTTCTTCAGAGTTGGCTGAAGGTTCTGTAAAGTGCTGCAGTGTGCGTTGGTTGGCCAACTCTTTTGTTAATGTTGGAGTTAGTTGCTCCACAGCAATGTAAACCCTCATATGTTGTAGCATTCTTAAAATACTTTACCTTTGTCTTACTGCACCACCATATTATTTGAGTCAACAAAATGAAGACAAGCCACACTGTAATTAAAGGGGACGTACACCAATTGTGTCTGTCTCCAGGTGTTGGGTTGTTCTACTGCATATATTAAAAAAGTAGTATAAAGCATTTAATGTCTCCAGTGATATCATTTGAGTCTGGAGGTGTGGAGTTAAAAAGAAGTGTTTGACCTCTCTGCTGGAGGATCCAGGCTAAATTAGTCGCTACCAGCACAACACACCCAAATCTCCAACCAAACTGTCGGCAGCGGAGTTGCATTGTGGGTAACGTAGGCACCAGGTTTAGACAAGGAATGCATGAAATAAAAAAGATGATATCTCTGGTTCTTCACGCATCCATCAATGTTGTAGGAAATTGATGCTTAAGCCATGGACATTTGTGAAAGAACCAATTTTGTGAATCTTTGAATCGTTTCAGAGCAGAAGATGATAACAGCCTTGATTCATTCACCCCACCACTTAAAGATTATGTTTTATATGACCTTAATGGCATTTGATGTACTTTGACGATGGAGCACGAAGGTGAGATGACGCATCTTTGAGAGAACATTATGGTGCTACTACAAAATCATGGAGTGAAGAGATTCTTTCTCAACACTCAACGCTGGATTACCATGTGTGCCAAAGGCCCAAAGTCCACCAGGACTAAGGACTACTTTCTGTTCCGTCAACATAGCAAGGTTAACCATAATGTAATCAATAATGTACAAATATGTGAATTCATACACACAGATATAGATCCTCACATTCTCACCAGTTGTGGATGCTTCCATTACCTTTCCAGCCACTGGCACCAGCCCATGTTCCACATCAACTCAAGACCAAGTTTCCAGCCCCATATGCTTTCACTGATTACCACTATCCACATTACATCAACCCTAATGTTCAGCCCAGCCCCCACTGTTCTCTCAGTCAGCCTCTTCCCTTCACTTGAATCATCCAGGCTTCCTACCATTTGGTCCCTCATAAAAGGTTTTTTATTCTATACATGCTTGGTCTGTTATTCATATTTTGTTCTGTTTTGTTCTGTAGTTTTGCAATTCATTGGATCTGGGTGGGTTGCCTTTAGTGTCCTCTGTTTATGTCCCCTCTATACTTGTGATAAAATATTGTTTAAATTAACCTGAACTCTAAATGTGTATAACAATGATGAGGGAAACAAATGGCTGGCATTTGAAAAGACAAATAGATGGGAAATGCTTTTAAAAGTGAAGTGATAATTGAAAATGTCCACCACACTACCCTTACAAGAAAAGGTCCAGCTGAGACGGACTCAGGTTACACTTTGATAAATGAGGACGTTTATCAAAACTGCCTACGCAGTTGTGCCATAACTGTGCTCGTGGCCATTTGAAAGCAGGATGTGGGATCTATCAGTTTGTGGTGATGCTCGAGAATGTGAGTCAATGTCAGCAGACAGTGTCAACCACATTTATTCACCACACAGAGGAAGTAAAAGCAAAGACCATATAGACGGAATGGAACTGGAGAAATAGTTTTCTGAACACAGATGCTCCTTAACATCAAACAGCAGGAGAAAGGCTTAGTAATATGATGACATGCTAGGCTACAAGAAATGTATTATTTATCACTTAATGGAAGCAAGTATCTTTGCCGCACTCCCGATCGATGTTGAGCTACCATCAACAGAACCCCCGGATGCTTTGTTCACATTACAAAGCCTAGAAAGGGACAGATGCTAGGAGAGGTGGAACTTGGGACATGACTCTGTACTGATGGACATTATACTGAATTTATCAAAACAGGTAAACATGGAAGCGCTGTGTTTGCATTGACTGAGGAACAGGGGAACTGGATAATACGGTCGTTCACTAGTATAAGCCTTTCCCAAATAAAGGCCGACTGTAGTTATCTCTGCCACTGAGGGAATGAAGGACCCAGACCTTTCTTTAGAGTAGAACGGGAGCATCTACATGCATATCAAATGCATGTATAAATGCAATGTATAAATAAGGGATGACTACATGTTGCTATTTAAAAAAGGTGCAATGTGTAAGATGCAGCCATCATTTTAGTTAAAAACATTAAAAACATGAGCTTACATTATCAACAGAATGTGAAGAGGTTACAGGGTTGACTTTATTACAGATGTCTACATTTGGTGATGCAGAGGCATCTACTGAATCGAGCATGCTAACCAGATAGCCCCGGCCCGTCCTGTACCTCCACTTGTACCTCGGGAGGCGATAGTCACTGTAGCGTCCAGTCTGTCCTCACTCCAACACGAGAGGACCAAGAAGTAGAGCTGCCCGAGGGCTCGCCATTATGCATCCAGGGTCCGTGTACATTCTGAATGTTTGTTTATTGGATGAAATCCAAAGTGGAAGAAATGAGAAAACGACTCACAACCTCGTCCTCCCCACCATCGGGAGGCTGCTTCGCCAGGAGGACATTGGCTGACATAGCAACCCCTGCTTAACAGTTAGCTTGATAACACATTTCATATTTAGAGGTAAGGCTTATGTAGTTTTTTTGCTATTTATTTAATTGTTTGGATGTTTTATCATGCTGTTTTTTTGTGTGTGGATGAACCATGGTTTGCCTGCTGGTGAGCATGATGTATGAATATGGGTGTGGTTTCCACTTTTCTAATATCCTGACCTGACAAAGATCCAAGTAGGATCAAAACAAGTCTTTACCAAACTTCTGTGGCATGGAGTAGTGTGCAGGCGTTACTTTTTGCCTTATTGATGCGCATTATCTGATGCGAAATCTTATTCAACTTGAAGTTGTAAAATGATAGAATCATTACAAAGTGAAGTGCATACAAGTATTTCAATAGAATAGAATCACGATGAAACCATATATTGAGATATCGTGATACACAAGAACAGCATCTAAATTGGTACCAACTCATATTTCTCAGAAAATCTGATTATTGTGCACTTAAGTTCTTGATTATATGAGAAAACACTCTGTACTTTTCACTTGTCAAGTATTTTATTCACACTAGGGTGTGGAAAACCATGTTTCATATAGATGATTTATTTAACTAACTAAAAACATGCAATTTTGTGATAAATATTGTTATTGAAATATGAAATGACCTGTATTGTGAAAGAAGATTTTGGCCATTTTGCCCAGCCCTACTTCCAATTAGCCTCAGTGATCGTAGTGCTACAAATCACTTTATCATAAACACACATTCAGATTCATGAAAAAATGAACGATCTTTATTAAGCACTTAATATCACTCAATAGGTGCTTTTGCAGGGAACTGGATAATACGGTCGTTCACTAGTATAAGCCTTTCCCAAATAAAGGCCGACTGTAGTTATCTCTGCCAACAAGGTGCATTCATTTGGTGCATTTTAGTTAAGCATTACGTTTGTCATTTGATACCGAATATAAAAAATAACATACCTTTATTCAATCGACACTCATATTCGATCAACACCTGTACAAGCTTTTGTCAAACTACAGAACTTGTCTGCGAGCTACTCTTCATCTATTGAAGGCATTACAAACAGGTTCAGTTGTGTCTGGGAAGCAGTGCGAGTCGTTCATGTTAAAAGCAGACTGAAGTGTCTGAGGTCAAAGATAAGCTCGCTGTCAGCTTTGCTCTCCAGTGCGTTGTCCCCATTAATCAATAGACAGCTCTCAGGCTGTGAGAGTGCTGCATGCTGAACCCACAACCACCATAATAACAGTGCCAAGTAGTGCTCGTGGAGAAGTCCTTGCTGTGTGTGTGTGTGTGAGAGAGATTGCAGTGTTCATACAGTATTTTGCTTTACCTCAACTTGTTTGTGTTCATTTCTTATCATTTTTAATCTGAAGTGAACTGTATTAAACAAAGAAAAGAGACCTCAACACACAAACAATATGGCAAGCCCTTTTAACATTCAACTAGTAATAGCAATTGTAGATATCAATATTTGCTTTTTGATTAGATTTCCAATATCCATCATGCGAGCAGCAATTGTAATTAAAAGATCGACATTTCTCACTATTCAAATTGTTCTTTCTTGATACCAACAGTTCATTTCTTACTAATGGAAATGTTGATTGTAGATACCTTTAACCAATTACAACTAGACAACTTTCATCATTGACTCAACTACAGATTTCTAAAACTTAATTTTGACATGTTATTCCAAACCAACATATCCATAATGTAACTTCAACTATTTGCAATTCTGATTAAAGATTTGTACAGCTCAATTCTCACCAGTCAAAATGTTAATTGTGGATTTCAACAGTTTAATTCGTATTTGTGGTAATGCTGATATGTAGAAGTGCTCTTATATTACAGATATAATGGAATTCTAAAATCCAAGTCAAAATTAAATTATTGGTATGTCTAACTGGTGTCTTGTAGAATTACATTTCATATATCTGAAATACAATTGCAACAAGTGGAAAATATATTCTTACAAGTAATAAGTGCCTATATTTGAGATATCTAAAACTGCTTTTATAACTAGTCAGAATTGAATTTAAGATATCAAAAAAGTGAAATGAATTTAAAGATATCGGTAAATCAGTTTTGACTAGACGAAATGTAATTTATACATGTGAAAATATATTGTGACATATATTGTTTTACAGACATAAATTGACATTTTATATTTTGAAAACTAAATTGCTACGAGTCAGCTCTACTGATTAAATGTTACAAAGGCTCGCCGTATACATCAAAGTTTCCCATTGCCCCATTCCAGCCCCGGCAGACGGTGAGGTGGCTGCAATGTAAGGGATGTAATGTGTGCACTAGTGCACCTTGTAGTGCATGCTTGTGTTAGTGTGGCAGTCTACTTGGACTGACATTCCCAGGTAAGAGCTGAGGAGGTAGGTCAGCTTCCACTGCAGGGCACTGAAGAGGATGACGGAGGGACAGGATTGGAACATGTTCAGCTCAGACGTCTTTTACCTCATCAGTACACAGAAGCCAACGCACTGGTGTCAGTACACACACCTGGTACCTTTTAATGTTCTGACACTGATAATGCCGGTGTTCTCAAAAGGAAGTACAAAACCTCTCCGTCGCTCGTATCTTCTCACTTTGTGTCAACAATAAACACACTAATGATGACCTTCCCCCCCCCAACTTCTGGTATTGTTCTGACTTCTTAAGGCTAATTCTG
>NW_022282186.1:0-8287 GCF_004355925.1 Anarrhichthys ocellatus
CACACACACACACACACACACACACACACACACACACACACACACACGTATACACACAGTTTGGTCCGGCCTCTATTGATATGAGGTATCGTAGAGCTCTGGGTGAACACAGACGGCTACAGTATTTATTTCCTGATTCAACAACGGCAGGAAGTCAGTGATGACAAGGGGAGCAACTCAACGCTGATAGGCTATCGCGCCGGGGCGTAACGCAAATATTTCGCCGAAGTTGAAAAATTTCAACTCACGCGTTTGGGGCGATTTGGTCGAATATCAATAGACGCCGGACCAAACTATGTGTATACGTGTGTGTGTGTGTGTGTGTGTGTGTGTAAAGCATATGGTACAAACAATGAATAGACGCTGCCGTATTTACGTCTACATGACGTTAGTCTGAGTGTTGGTGGAGCTGCTACAATGTTAGCATAGCCTAGCACCGATCGATCTGAGCTCCATTGAGAAGACAAGTAGCCTACAAATTGGCATCATTACGTAGTTATTTCGGAGTCTCTTTTTGTCGGTTTACTGCTGTTAAATCACAGCCAAATCAGTTTATTTTGTGTTCATACAGCTGTAGTAAACAGCGACCTGTGGCTTGCTAGACAGTGAATACACTTCGATAAAATCCATCTCCTCTGGACAATGTTATGAACCAGACATGACCGCGTTTAGTTTCCCGGGATATCTGTGACTTCCACAACACGTACTAAGCAGAAATAGAGGTTATTTTTTCCATGGTTAATGGTGGACAGTTGAACGGCTTCCAGGGCGATAAGCCGCGCCCCCTCTCCGGCGCATCCAGCGCGAATGAACACAAATAGTCCCCGGCGAGACCGGCGGCGCGAATGGCGCGCAACTCAACTTTTTTTTTTTTTTTTATACAGTCCAGCCCTAACCTGAACTTCAAAAAACTAATTGTAACTTTCAATTTGCACTGAAAACGTTACTAGCTCAATTCCAGCCTGGGACCTTCGTTGCATGTCACACCCCCTCTCCCCCCCAGGGTTCAGCCTGTCTCTTCACTGTCAACTGTCCAATGAAGGCCAACATGCAAACCTTTTTCCTCCGTTGGCATGATGATGCACCACATGGTCGGAGGATTCAAGTTGCATTTATCGTCATTATGCCACACAGGGTTGCACAACAAAATGTAGTTGTAGCCCATTTGCTACACAAGAAAAACATGACAAAAACAAAACCGTAGAGCCTTCCTGTTGTGCATCAGGAGGAATGTAAAGTTGTATGTCAAATTGTCTTCAAAGCCTGGCACTCTTCCTGGAGGCTGGCCGGAGACCTGCAGCAACACAACAGGTGCCACCACACCCGGAGATTGTGCTGTATATTTCATTGCAGATTTCCAATGTTTGGTGAATGACCGAACCAGCAGGTAAGATATTGAAGAAAACTATATGCAGCCACACAAATCCTCAACATGATGCTTAACCACAGCCAGCTACTGCCATCACTAATGTTTGTCCCCCACCAAAACAATACTCTTAACTGTCCCTCAGCACTTTATCAAGGATCATTTCAGAAATGCGCATCTCCACAGCTGCACGTCAGCACCATCAAGTAACAGAGTACATCATCTATGAAAAACACCCTGCTACAAGAGGGTGGAGAGGGAGATTTGATAAGGTTGGAGCGAGGTTGCCGCTTACAGCTGGAGAACTGCAACCCAGCCGCGGTGTGAAAAAAGGACACTTTTAAGTGTTTCTACCACCAAGAATGACAAATAAACTGATCATGATGTGTATAACCAGAATAGTAAACCTATAACTGACAATGTACACTCTCACTGATCAGAGTCAAACAACAACACGGCCATGTTGTAGGTACATTTAAAACCATGATGGTCAGAAGGCTCATTTAACAGCAATGAAGTGACATTTCTGACCCGGATTACCACTATCAGCTCAATAAAATGCTATTCTTAATTGATCTAGCCGTTTTAAACACCTGACTCATGCATACACCTGCACATAAAACAATTACAATCACTATTGTAGGTGGTGTGTACTTGTTCATCTAAAAAACAGCTCCAGAGAGGAACATTATCATGCTTCATAAGTCGCATCCAGCCAGATACTTGTGCCCAGCGCCATAACGACACCCAGTGTCTCCATAAAACGGACGGTCCTTGATGGCTGTATAAAAGGCAGCTTGAGGCCTGTGTTTTGTTTGACTGAAGGCCATAAACACAGAGCAGCCGTCTGATTTACTTCTTATATTATGTCTCTGTTCTTTGTAAATGTATCACCTCCTTAGATGTGCTCTTGGTGTGCTGCAATGTTGTTCCCACATACATGAATCCATCCATGTGCTTTTCATCCGTCAACTCTTCTGTTAATGTAGGGGGACATGCAGGTAGAATATTTAGTGTTTCTTCCTTGTGTAACAACTGGCAACTGCTCTTAGAAATAACGGTGCAAACTAGAACCATATAGGGTTCTTCGGCTTGCCCCGATAGGAGAACCCTTTTTGGTTCCTGGTTGAGCCTTTAATAAAGATTCCATCTAGAACACAACATAAAGGCTCATACCTAGAACCATCTGTGAAAGGTTCCACTTAGAACCCCCTATGTGAGGATCTACAGAGAACCCTTCTATGGTGCAAACTTTCTGGAGGTTCTTCTCAGAACCTTTTCACCCTCTAAAAGGGCTAACAAGAACCCACCCTGGGGTTCTGCCGAGAAATTATTATATTCCATGGGTTTCATTTAGAGCCCACCCAGGGTTCCTCATGAGGCTGATGTGAAGCAGTACAACCCACAACAATGTGTGTGTGGGCCGGGAGCATCTTTCAACACACATGCTTCCAACAATCCTTGAAGAACTCTTTCAAAAATGTTCTAGAACCTCAGCCCTTCAGGAAGAACCCTTTGAACCCGTATTTCTAAGAGTGTTGGGATGTTACTAACTCCAGCATTGGAGAATTCCCACCGTTATTTACAAGTCTGTATGGACACAATTCTTTGAAATGAAACAAACTTATATATATATATTTTTTTTTTTCTTCAGAGTTGGCTGAAGGTTCTGTAAAGTGCTGCAGTGTGCGTTGGTTGGCCAACTCTTTTGTTAATGTTGGAGTTAGTTGCTCCACAGCAATGTAAACCCTCATATGTTGTAGCATTCTTAAAATACTTTACCTTTGTCTTACTGCACCACCATATTATTTGAGTCAACAAAATGAAGACAAGCCACACTGTAATTAAAGGGGACGTACACCAATTGTGTCTGTCTCCAGGTGTTGGGTTGTTCTACTGCATATATTAAAAAAGTAGTATAAAGCATTTAATGTCTCCAGTGATATCATTTGAGTCTGGAGGTGTGGAGTTAAAAAGAAGTGTTTGACCTCTCTGCTGGAGGATCCAGGCTAAATTAGTCGCTACCAGCACAACACACCCAAATCTCCAACCAAACTGTCGGCAGCGGAGTTGCATTGTGGGTAACGTAGGCACCAGGTTTAGACAAGGAATGCATGAAATAAAAAAGATGATATCTCTGGTTCTTCACGCATCCATCAATGTTGTAGGAAATTGATGCTTAAGCCATGGACATTTGTGAAAGAACCAATTTTGTGAATCTTTGAATCGTTTCAGAGCAGAAGATGATAACAGCCTTGATTCATTCACCCCACCACTTAAAGATTATGTTTTATATGACCTTAATGGCATTTGATGTACTTTGACGATGGAGCACGAAGGTGAGATGACGCATCTTTGAGAGAACATTATGGTGCTACTACAAAATCATGGAGTGAAGAGATTCTTTCTCAACACTCAACGCTGGATTACCATGTGTGCCAAAGGCCCAAAGTCCACCAGGACTAAGGACTACTTTCTGTTCCGTCAACATAGCAAGGTTAACCATAATGTAATCAATAATGTACAAATATGTGAATTCATACACACAGATATAGATCCTCACATTCTCACCAGTTGTGGATGCTTCCATTACCTTTCCAGCCACTGGCACCAGCCCATGTTCCACATCAACTCAAGACCAAGTTTCCAGCCCCATATGCTTTCACTGATTACCACTATCCACATTACATCAACCCTAATGTTCAGCCCAGCCCCCACTGTTCTCTCAGTCAGCCTCTTCCCTTCACTTGAATCATCCAGGCTTCCTACCATTTGGTCCCTCATAAAAGGTTTTTTATTCTATACATGCTTGGTCTGTTATTCATATTTTGTTCTGTTTTGTTCTGTAGTTTTGCAATTCATTGGATCTGGGTGGGTTGCCTTTAGTGTCCTCTGTTTATGTCCCCTCTATACTTGTGATAAAATATTGTTTAAATTAACCTGAACTCTAAATGTGTATAACAATGATGAGGGAAACAAATGGCTGGCATTTGAAAAGACAAATAGATGGGAAATGCTTTTAAAAGTGAAGTGATAATTGAAAATGTCCACCACACTACCCTTACAAGAAAAGGTCCAGCTGAGACGGACTCAGGTTACACTTTGATAAATGAGGACGTTTATCAAAACTGCCTACGCAGTTGTGCCATAACTGTGCTCGTGGCCATTTGAAAGCAGGATGTGGGATCTATCAGTTTGTGGTGATGCTCGAGAATGTGAGTCAATGTCAGCAGACAGTGTCAACCACATTTATTCACCACACAGAGGAAGTAAAAGCAAAGACCATATAGACGGAATGGAACTGGAGAAATAGTTTTCTGAACACAGATGCTCCTTAACATCAAACAGCAGGAGAAAGGCTTAGTAATATGATGACATGCTAGGCTACAAGAAATGTATTATTTATCACTTAATGGAAGCAAGTATCTTTGCCGCACTCCCGATCGATGTTGAGCTACCATCAACAGAACCCCCGGATGCTTTGTTCACATTACAAAGCCTAGAAAGGGACAGATGCTAGGAGAGGTGGAACTTGGGACATGACTCTGTACTGATGGACATTATACTGAATTTATCAAAACAGGTAAACATGGAAGCGCTGTGTTTGCATTGACTGAGGAACAGGGGAACTGGATAATACGGTCGTTCACTAGTATAAGCCTTTCCCAAATAAAGGCCGACTGTAGTTATCTCTGCCACTGAGGGAATGAAGGACCCAGACCTTTCTTTAGAGTAGAACGGGAGCATCTACATGCATATCAAATGCATGTATAAATGCAATGTATAAATAAGGGATGACTACATGTTGCTATTTAAAAAAGGTGCAATGTGTAAGATGCAGCCATCATTTTAGTTAAAAACATTAAAAACATGAGCTTACATTATCAACAGAATGTGAAGAGGTTACAGGGTTGACTTTATTACAGATGTCTACATTTGGTGATGCAGAGGCATCTACTGAATCGAGCATGCTAACCAGATAGCCCCGGCCCGTCCTGTACCTCCACTTGTACCTCGGGAGGCGATAGTCACTGTAGCGTCCAGTCTGTCCTCACTCCAACACGAGAGGACCAAGAAGTAGAGCTGCCCGAGGGCTCGCCATTATGCATCCAGGGTCCGTGTACATTCTGAATGTTTGTTTATTGGATGAAATCCAAAGTGGAAGAAATGAGAAAACGACTCACAACCTCGTCCTCCCCACCATCGGGAGGCTGCTTCGCCAGGAGGACATTGGCTGACATAGCAACCCCTGCTTAACAGTTAGCTTGATAACACATTTCATATTTAGAGGTAAGGCTTATGTAGTTTTTTTGCTATTTATTTAATTGTTTGGATGTTTTATCATGCTGTTTTTTTGTGTGTGGATGAACCATGGTTTGCCTGCTGGTGAGCATGATGTATGAATATGGGTGTGGTTTCCACTTTTCTAATATCCTGACCTGACAAAGATCCAAGTAGGATCAAAACAAGTCTTTACCAAACTTCTGTGGCATGGAGTAGTGTGCAGGCGTTACTTTTTGCCTTATTGATGCGCATTATCTGATGCGAAATCTTATTCAACTTGAAGTTGTAAAATGATAGAATCATTACAAAGTGAAGTGCATACAAGTATTTCAATAGAATAGAATCACGATGAAACCATATATTGAGATATCGTGATACACAAGAACAGCATCTAAATTGGTACCAACTCATATTTCTCAGAAAATCTGATTATTGTGCACTTAAGTTCTTGATTATATGAGAAAACACTCTGTACTTTTCACTTGTCAAGTATTTTATTCACACTAGGGTGTGGAAAACCATGTTTCATATAGATGATTTATTTAACTAACTAAAAACATGCAATTTTGTGATAAATATTGTTATTGAAATATGAAATGACCTGTATTGTGAAAGAAGATTTTGGCCATTTTGCCCAGCCCTACTTCCAATTAGCCTCAGTGATCGTAGTGCTACAAATCACTTTATCATAAACACACATTCAGATTCATGAAAAAATGAACGATCTTTATTAAGCACTTAATATCACTCAATAGGTGCTTTTGCAGGGAACTGGATAATACGGTCGTTCACTAGTATAAGCCTTTCCCAAATAAAGGCCGACTGTAGTTATCTCTGCCAACAAGGTGCATTCATTTGGTGCATTTTAGTTAAGCATTACGTTTGTCATTTGATACCGAATATAAAAAATAACATACCTTTATTCAATCGACACTCATATTCGATCAACACCTGTACAAGCTTTTGTCAAACTACAGAACTTGTCTGCGAGCTACTCTTCATCTATTGAAGGCATTACAAACAGGTTCAGTTGTGTCTGGGAAGCAGTGCGAGTCGTTCATGTTAAAAGCAGACTGAAGTGTCTGAGGTCAAAGATAAGCTCGCTGTCAGCTTTGCTCTCCAGTGCGTTGTCCCCATTAATCAATAGACAGCTCTCAGGCTGTGAGAGTGCTGCATGCTGAACCCACAACCACCATAATAACAGTGCCAAGTAGTGCTCGTGGAGAAGTCCTTGCTGTGTGTGTGTGTGTGAGAGAGATTGCAGTGTTCATACAGTATTTTGCTTTACCTCAACTTGTTTGTGTTCATTTCTTATCATTTTTAATCTGAAGTGAACTGTATTAAACAAAGAAAAGAGACCTCAACACACAAACAATATGGCAAGCCCTTTTAACATTCAACTAGTAATAGCAATTGTAGATATCAATATTTGCTTTTTGATTAGATTTCCAATATCCATCATGCGAGCAGCAATTGTAATTAAAAGATCGACATTTCTCACTATTCAAATTGTTCTTTCTTGATACCAACAGTTCATTTCTTACTAATGGAAATGTTGATTGTAGATACCTTTAACCAATTACAACTAGACAACTTTCATCATTGACTCAACTACAGATTTCTAAAACTTAATTTTGACATGTTATTCCAAACCAACATATCCATAATGTAACTTCAACTATTTGCAATTCTGATTAAAGATTTGTACAGCTCAATTCTCACCAGTCAAAATGTTAATTGTGGATTTCAACAGTTTAATTCGTATTTGTGGTAATGCTGATATGTAGAAGTGCTCTTATATTACAGATATAATGGAATTCTAAAATCCAAGTCAAAATTAAATTATTGGTATGTCTAACTGGTGTCTTGTAGAATTACATTTCATATATCTGAAATACAATTGCAACAAGTGGAAAATATATTCTTACAAGTAATAAGTGCCTATATTTGAGATATCTAAAACTGCTTTTATAACTAGTCAGAATTGAATTTAAGATATCAAAAAAGTGAAATGAATTTAAAGATATCGGTAAATCAGTTTTGACTAGACGAAATGTAATTTATACATGTGAAAATATATTGTGACATATATTGTTTTACAGACATAAATTGACATTTTATATTTTGAAAACTAAATTGCTACGAGTCAGCTCTACTGATTAAATGTTACAAAGGCTCGCCGTATACATCAAAGTTTCCCATTGCCCCATTCCAGCCCCGGCAGACGGTGAGGTGGCTGCAATGTAAGGGATGTAATGTGTGCACTAGTGCACCTTGTAGTGCATGCTTGTGTTAGTGTGGCAGTCTACTTGGACTGACATTCCCAGGTAAGAGCTGAGGAGGTAGGTCAGCTTCCACTGCAGGGCACTGAAGAGGATGACGGAGGGACAGGATTGGAACATGTTCAGCTCAGACGTCTTTTACCTCATCAGTACACAGAAGCCAACGCACTGGTGTCAGTACACACACCTGGTACCTTTTAATGTTCTGACACTGATAATGCCGGTGTTCTCAAAAGGAAGTACAAAACCTCTCCGTCGCTCGTATCTTCTCACTTTGTGTCAACAATAAACACACTAATGATGACCTTCCCCCCCCAACTTCTGGTATTGTTCTGACTTCTTAAGGCTAATTCTG
>NW_022282187.1:0-8283 GCF_004355925.1 Anarrhichthys ocellatus
ATTGGTTGTGTATTGGTTGTGTATTGGTTGTGTATTGGTTGTGTATTAGTTATATATTGGTTGTATTGGTTGTGTATTGGTTATATACTGTATTGGTTGTGTATTGATTATGTATTGATCGTGTATTGATCGTGTTGTTGTTGTCCCACAGAGAGTCAGTCAGAATCGGAGCAGATGGCACCAGAAGCACAAGACCTCAGCAGCTTCAACACCTCCAACGACTCAGGCTCCGCCCCCACGTCGGATAGCCCCGCCCCCTCGGACCAACAGGAGGGGGATTCAGCCCAGTCGAGCCCCGCCCACAAATCAAGCCGCGGTTAGTCCATCGGGGGAAAAAAGACTTTAATCGATTAGTCATATAATTAAAAGTTAATCTGCCATTTGTTTCCAGAATATTTGGGTTTTGTTGAACTTCCAAAAGCTCAGAAATTTTCTGACATTTAATCGACTGTTGATCAAGAAAATAATCTACAGATTAGTTGATGATGAACATAAAGAAATGTTTTCATTCAAAGACTAAATTCCTGGAAGATACATTCTGGGTTAAATGTACACATTTCGATGTAGATGTTTTTAGGATGTCTGTTGACGTGTTATTAAAGGTTTCGGCTCTGAAATATGGTTTTACTGCATTTTGTTCCCGTCTCTCACATTTCTGCTGCAGACGATCTAATAAATGCATAAAATGTCCCAAAAAAACTTTATTTCAGAGTTTTTTGAAACATAATTGGAAGTTAGGGGTCATATTTAATGTTATTTGTATTACAGGACCTTTTATTTATTATTACACACCTTGATTTAGTTGCATTATTGTTCTTGCTGCAGGTTGCAGTCCGGGTGCAGACCAGCAGGATTCAGACGACTCAGAGCAGCCGGACCAGCAGGGGGCGCCAGAGACCAGAGCAGCACCGGGGAGACATCCTGCACAGAGCAGCAAGGTAAAGTCACCTGAGCTTCACCTCATCAGAGTGTTTACCTGCACTCAGACACACCAGGTGAGACGTAAGAACCTGGTTTACACGTAGCTCATGTGTTTACACGTCCACAAAAGGATCTGACGTTTAAGGAATCAGCTTTAACCGGATAATGAAGTGCATATAAACACACTTTGTTACCTCTTTATGCTTTCACGCTAGGGCTGGGCGGTATGACCAAAAATGCATATCACGGTATTTTGTAAGATTCTGGCGGTTTCACGGTATATCATGGTATTTTTTTTTTTGCGTTAAAGCATTAATTAATGAATGCCGAAAAAGAACCGGCCGGACAACAGGCCAGCGAGCGGTGAACAGCTGTTTGTGTGGCGTGTTTTCCGTTCCGTCACTTCCTGTTTCCTTCGCCTACATTCCCCTGGGTCCTAAGCCCCTCCATGTACAGCTTCTTATCACCCTCTATGTACCAACGTACATTTATAACAAATACCACACATATTACGGTAATCAGCGTTGCATATGTGTCTGACCTAAATACCTTTTGTTGTTCAGTCTGTGTTCATCCTGCATCGCTCTGTTCTGTTCTTTAATGTAACGTTACTGGAGCAACAGAGCCTCTCCCAGCTGTCCGCAGACTGTTGTTAGCGAGCTGTACCCAGCATGCAGTTCGGCAGTGAAATATTATAAATGTACAATTATTAGTGCTACAAATTGTTTATGTGTCACACACTGTTGTGTCGTGGTGTTTTGCCCTGTTAAAGAGCGTTAGTTGTGGGTTATTAATTGTTGTTATGAAGTTATAACCATGACTAGGGTTCCCTCTCAATACACTTAAGACAACTTGCGCCGACCACAGTATTCACAGTCAATTGTCTGATCCACACTCTGGAGCAGTAGGTAGCGGTAATGCACCAATAAGATGGATGCCATCTGCCGTAAAACTAGAAGAAGAAGAAGAAGAAGAAGAAGAAGTAGCAGCGCTCACAGCGGCGAACAATATATTTTGCATACAGAAGTATGACGGTATATGAAAAATTCATATCATAGCCCTATTTCATGCTCTTTAAACTTCAAACTTTTGCACATTCTTTAGTTAATATTTTGCACCTTCCATCCTCTTAGTTTTAAACAATACACAGCTCTTCTAATAATAATAAAAAAATATTTTTCTTTTTTTTGTAGATTTGCAAACAATTGTTTGTTCAAGATTTTTTGACTTGTTCTTTCTTCTCTTTTGCTCTGTTTATTGTGACCGTTATTCACCAAAACACCGAGAAAAGTGAAGTCAAAGCTTCAAGTGTTAAAGCTGCATTCTCTCTAGTGACCACCAGGGGGCGACTCCTCTGGTTGTATAGAAGTCTATGAGAAAATGACTCTACTTCTCTCTTGATTTATTACCTCAGTAAACATTGTAAACATGAGTTTATGGTCTCAATCTCTAGTTTCAAGTCTTCTTCAATACAGCATGATGTTCATTTAGTACATTATGATCCATTTAGAGTCACACAGACCATAAAGCAGGGGATGCTTTAGGACGGGGCTACACAATGATTGACAGGTCTGATTCTGATGAATCTCTTGGTCTCTGATGTTCTCTTCAGGTGGACAGCACAGACGATGACGACTGTCACAGCAACAAAAGTCTGGACCTGAACTTCGGCAAAAAGCTCATCGACTTCAAGCTCTCCACGTCCTCGGGCCCGGCACAGGAAGAACAACCTGCATCATCCTCCTCATCATCATCATCATCCTCCTCTACCTCTGCTCCACAAGTAGCACCAGAGAGCCAAGAGAAGGAGAAAGGAGCTACAGCCTCCTCCTCCTCCTCGTCCAGCAGCCCAGCGGCGAAGCAGCAGCCGGAGTACAAACACGTGTGTCGAGTGTGTAAGAAGAGCTTCCGCTACGCCACCACGCTTGCTCGCCACGAGAGGGCGCACCTCTCCGAAGAGACGCCGACGCTGCCGGAGGAGGAGAAGCCGTCGGCGAAAGAGGAGGCGAAGGAGAGCAAAACACCGACAAAAGAGGAGGATGAGGTGGAGGAGAAAGAGGAGGAGCAGAAGACGGAGGTGGAGATGGAAGAAGCAGGAGCGGTGAGCGAGGGAGGGGAGAGCGGGGAGTCGGAGGAGGAGGAGAAGGAGAAGGAGGAGAGGAGCGACGAGGAGGCTTCGGAACCAAAGAGTTTAGAGGGAGGAGAGGCGACAGGAAGACGACTGGACAAGAGGAAGAAGATCTGTAACGTCTGTGGGAAGAGATTCTGGTCTCTGCAGGACCTGACCCGACACATGAGGTCCCACACAGGTATTCATCTACTCATATATATATATATATATATATATATATATATTTTAACATTTTTGTTAATTTATTTAGATTATTTAAATGATTTTTTGTAATTTGATACATTTTTTAATTACATGTTTTTACACACACAGTGCCTTGTCTCTATTTGTATTTTCCTGCATGTCTTTATAATTTGTAGACATAAATTATTATTGTTATTATTATTTTTTTTGTCTGTTTTGGATCTTTCTGCATATAAACCCCCCTCCCCCCCTCCAGGTGAGCGACCCTACAAGTGTCAAACCTGCGAGCGGACCTTCACCCTGAAGCACAGCCTGGTTCGTCACCAGAGGATCCACCTGAAGCCCCGCGGAGCCGACGGAGCCTCGGCCGCCAACGACGACGCCAGCGAGGACGGAGACTCCTGCGCGCCGACGCCGCCCTCCACCTGCCCGCCGTCGGAGAACGAGAGCGAGAGACTCAAGGAGCTGGAGGAGGAAGAGGAGGAGATGGCAGACACGCTGGAGGAAGAAACTCCTGAAAAACAAGCTGGTGTGGATTCAGAACCACCAACGACCGTCACCACTGAAGAACCAGCGGAACTTCCTGCAGAGTCGACGCCACAACAACAACAACAAGAAGAACCCTCCTCCGACACGACTCCCAGCCAACAAGCTACTGACACAAAGACAACTACTAACGACGACGACGAAGACCTGAAGTCGACGCCCGAATCGAACGTCTCCAAAGACCCCTCCCCATCGTCCTCCGGCTCTCCCCCAGAGGAGTCCGCACCTGCTGCCCCAGCAGAGGGCTTCATCCAGGGGCTTCTGGACATCCACACCAAGCCCCCTCTGGAGCACATGCTGCCCAACGGAGAGCCTCCTCTGGTGGGGGTAGACTAAGGGTAAACCCCCCCACCACCACCCTGGCTGTTCAAACCAACGTCACCACAGTGCCATACGACGGAAAGACGCTACACCATTGATGACGATGATGATGCAAAAAAAAAAAGCCCGGGAAAAACTTTTTTTGATAGAAAGACGAAAACCTTGTTTTCTTGAAGTGCCTTAACTACTAGTCCGACTTCTACCAGATGTTTTTTGCAAAATCTTTATCCGCATTATTACGGAGGGATGGATCTAATTTTTATAGCTTTTTATGATGACAATAAATTTGCATTATTATTATTATTTCTTTTTTTTGTGCGGGGAATCTATATTTCAGCAATAAAATTTAAAAAAAAGAATAAAGTTATGATTTATTATTGTTTGTAGATTCTGTTTGAGGATTGATGATCAACTTATGAGGCACAGAAGGAGACGGACGAAGACCGAGATGGACTTCTGTATTTAAATCACAGCTAGGCTCCGCCCCCAACATTTAAAAACCAGCTTCAGATCTACAGAGAGCGGACTAGTGAGCGGGGGGGGAACCTGTTTTTTGTTTGTTTTTTTTTGTCCGCCAGCTTTTTGTAAAAATAATCCACCAGCCACTTCTCCGGCTCCACCGGCCGTTTTTAGATAATATTTTTGCATAAAATCAAACTGGTCGAAACCCAGTTTCACCAGCAACATGACGACTTCCACTGGTGGCTGGTGGCTGTTTCTTACTGTGCGACAAAAGGAAGCTTTTTTTGTAACTGGAATAAAAGAAACACCCCCCCGCCTCCTCCGTCTCTCTGCTGGCTCACAAAAAAAACACAAAAACATTCACGAACTTGTCGAAGTCGCATCTTTGTGAAATGGGGGGGGGGGGGGGGCAGATGTAGTGTTGATCATGTTTGTTTTTTAAACCAATCACTATTGATCCCTTCATCCCTCAAAGCCACCCTGTGAGCTGGTTTGTGTGTTAATATTTTCTCATTCATAATCATTCTCAGTTGATTCCATGTGTGTACAGAGAGTTGAACACGTGATGATATGATGAGTATTTTGTGTGTGTGTGATTATCAGTGATATTTAGGTGTAGGGAGGGGAATTGTTTTGTGGATTTTTTTTTTTCTTTTTTAAACTGAACAAATCAATATTTTTGTTGTGTGTGACTCCCACCTGTCTCTCATCATCGCCCCCTAGTGTTCATTTAGGGTTTATTACAGGGCCTCCAAGAGTGCTAACGTATTTCCGCGGCTAACACGTTACCCAGGTTCAGTTTACCTCAACTTCTGCTTTTTAACTGCAACCATTACAACAACAGACGAGCAGCTCTGTAGGCAAACCCTTTAAATCGTATGTCTTCCTAAACAGGGCTAGCGGGGCTAATTCTTTGCTTGCCCGGTTTCCACAGTGGGCCAAATCAGAGCTAGCCAGGGCTAACTCATTAGCATGGCTTCAAACACTGCTAGCCAAGGCTAACATGTCTAAAGTAGTTACTGGCTTGGCTTGCACGATGGCCCAGGCTAAACAAGCAGCTAACCAAGGCTAACTCAATATCAACAGCAGTGTGGAATAAAAATAGCAAGTGCTAAGTCATTGCTAGCCTGGTTAGTGCAATGAGCCTTAACACACACAAACACTGAGTTTATACAAGGGCTAACAGCTAGCTGTCGTTATTAGCCTGTGATGGCTAAATGGACAAGCTAACTAGGGCTAACTATCCAGACCAGACAAGTTACCCAAAACTACCAATGCCTTAACTTGCTTAATTTCTCTGGTACGGCCAGTTAGCCCTAGCTATCTCCTAGCATTAACCTTAGCTTTGTGCAGTGGGCCCTTTTATATATCAACCACAGACTCGGTTTCTAGCTAGCTAGGGCTAACTGACCAGTTGATCAAGCTAACACGTTGCTAAGTTGGCTAACTGCATTTCTAGCTAATAGCAGGTCTAGCTAGCCTCCTTCCAGTATTAATATTAGTATCTTGATTTGGCCCTGGACCGCTTTGGTACCGTTTGTCCATATTTAGCTCCACTTTCTTCTACGTGAACGTTAATTTGTGGACTTATTGTTCCTCTTTCCTGTCCATCCAGAGACAAACGGAAGAAACTTTTTCTACTACACGACAAATACTTTTTTAGAAACCCCTAAACGTGGTTATAGATTTGGCGGTAGAGACAATCAGTTGTGATTATCAAATGGAAAACAGATGAACATTTAAAAAAATGTAACCCCGCAGTCTCGGTATGATTTGTCGGTTGGATGAATGAATGGCGACGTGGAAAGATGGATGGCGAGTTTCGGGGGGGGGGTTGTTCCTAAACTGTGTTACTCTGCTGCACACACAAACAGACACAAGGACAAGGCGCTTATTCCCCTTTGCACCATCCCAACCGGACAGTTCTGATCACTTATTGATCCTGATATCATGACCAGAGGGAGGCGGGTAGTGTGTGTGTGTGTGTGTGTGTGTGTGTGTGTGTATGTATGTGTGTGTGTGTGTGTGCGCATTTTCTTTGTCGTGTGAAGATGAATATAGCAAATTTCTTTTTCTTGTACATTTTTTTTATATATATATATCAAGCAACCTCATAATCAAAAACAAATCGAACCTCAGTGGCTCATAACGGAACTGTAAAGCAGCGACGGGCAGCCAATGTAGTCGGCCAAATGGCGAGAAATATATTGAACAATTGGACCGACTCTCTGACTGACTGGACGCTGCTGTGAACTGGCACTAACAACTTCCAAAACTACTACTACTATTTCTACTACTAGTACTACTACTACAGTGGAATATCGCAACACACAATCAAGAGAGAAGAGAGCGAGAGAGTTACCTCTGGTTTGACGGGGCATCCAAACCATCTTCAGCATTACTAATCCCAAAGATGGTTAGCGCCTTAGCAAAAAAGCTACATTTTGGAGTTAATGTACTAAAAACATCAGCTCTACCTTTAAAAAGTTTGTTAAACCTTTCTGGAAATATTTGAATTGTTTTAGCAGTTGTGCCTCCTACTTCCCCGGAACATGCTAGAACTAGTAAGTAATAACATGCGGTTATTCGTTAGCTTGGTTGCTAACGGGACAAAACGTTCAAGCGTCCTACTTTGAAAAAAAAAAAAAAAGTTTTTTGTACCATTGATTCTTGATTTTGCTTTTACAAAGCAGTTAATACACCAACTGAAGAGGTTTTTTTAAGTAGATAATGCTACACAGCTAAAAAGTTCCGTTAGCTTTGTCCAGTTTCAGCTCTCCGCTCTGTCAGAGGTTAGCACTGTGGAAACAGTTAGCTATTGTGGTGAGATAGCATTTCATTTTTCATTTAACGTTCCTTTATTCAACCAGGTAAAAGTTTTGCTGCGTGTCAAAGTCCACCAAAATTGAAGCCGACGGTAATTTAATCCACCAGTCACGACGTATTGAAATTAATTAATTTCGTTGAAAATTTGTTTGTTAATCATCTAAATGCAAAGAATTTCAATGCTTAATCACAAAAACTCTGTTCCAACACGGACATCTGCTGGTGAAATAAGGCTTCTATTAAATGACTTCCAGTAATTATGAGATACCGTATCTAGATTTTTGGATCATTTTGATTAATAATTAATTCAGACTTTTTGACGCTTTTTTATAAAGTTCATATTCGTGACGAAACTCTCTCTTTCTCTCTCTCAACTGTTTAATGTCTTGTTAGCTCTATCTGTACATCCCTCTTCCTCTGGAATGTGTACGTCTGACTGTGTGTGTGTGTGTGTGTGTGTGTGTGTGTGTGTGTGCACGGCCATATGAATACTGGACTTCCATTCGAATGCACGTGGACTGTTTTTAAATGTATTTATTTGGAGCCCAGGTGTGTGTGTGTGTGCGTGTGCGTGTGTGTGTGTGCGTGTGTGTGTGTGTTAGTTTCTACAATGACTTGAGAAGAAGCCATGTATTAATAACAAAGTATCACATTTATGCTGCAGAACTGTTTTGAGGAACTGATGGTTTGGGTTGTGGACTAGCCGGCTTGCCGTAGGGCGCGGCGGTGCGAATCGGATCGGCAATAAGAATCCCTCTGAATCCAAATAAAAGCTTTATATAGATCTCCTGTGTATGACAACATGTCTGGGTTTGTTTATTTTTTAGTTTGGCTGAGAAATGATTTTTTTTTTTGGTGTCATTTATTTTCTGACATTTAAATGTGTATAAAAC
>NW_022282188.1:0-8279 GCF_004355925.1 Anarrhichthys ocellatus
CTTGCTCTCCTTCTTGCATACACACACACACACACACACACACACAGGCACAAATTTAATCTCACATTCAAGTAGTTTGAATTTTGGAGGCCTCAAGAGAGACTTTGCTCACTGATGGATTGTGTGTGCTGTGTGTGTGTGTGTGTGTGTGTGTGTGTGTATGCAAGAAGGAGAGCAAGCGATGGAGGATGAGACAGTGTGAATGCGTGTGTGTGGGAGTGTGTGATAGACGTCAGGTTAGTCAGGTGACAGGTCTAAGAGGAAGTGAGGTCCCTGGTCGACTCCCTTATTTCCTGTCTGTCAGGAGAAACAAATCACCACACTTCCACAGCCACCTGTACATGTGTGTGTGTGTGTGTTTGTGTGTCTACCTGTCTATGTGTGCACACTACATACAGTATATGTTGCTGGCAGATGTGTGTGTGTGTGTCGGGTTGATGCTAACCCTCTATCACTCCTAAGTGTTTCTTCTCAGAGCAGAAGAAGGATCAGCTGTAGAGAATCAGTCTGCTGATGGAAAATAATCACGTGTGTGTGTGAGTGTGTGTGGGTGTGGGTGTGTGTGTGTGTGTGTGTACAAAGTAGATTGCAGCAGGTACATTTATCCAATCTTCTTTTGTTCACATGTACTCTCAAAGTAGTTTCTATGACTGAGCGAGCCTGTAAATTGTGCCGGTTCGATCATTAAGAGGTCAGTTGAGTGTTTTTTCCTCTCCATCAGAGTCACTTTTGACAGTGGTGTGTGTGTGTGTGTGTGTGTGTGTGTGTGTGTGTGTGTTTCTGACCAGTCTGACTGGTTTCCCATCTTTGTGAAAAGATGCATTTTATGGGAGTTTTACACAAAAACATTCTTCAGAGCTTTGAAATATGAGCCAAGTGGGACACACTCTGGTCTCCCTCTCTGGGGGGGGGGGGGGGGGCCTCTTCTTCTTGGTTTCTCATTGTTGCTACCCTCCCTGTCCTGTCACCCCATAAGAGACTACATCATGTATTGCTGCAGGCCACACAGGTGGAATGGAGGCTGTTTTGCTGTTCAGTCCTTGGTGTTTATTATGTAAGATAGGGGGAGGAGGTTGCTATTGATCTGCTGTCTGTACGTGTGTGAGGAGCAAGGGAGGGGGCGGCGGTGCTGTAGAACAAAAGCTTATCTTGTACTTTTCAAGATTGTTCTACAGTGACACGTCCAAATAAAGCAGCAAAACAGGAACTCTATTGATCGACTGAACTGCAGGACGTCACACAAAGCAAAAAGACTGACGGACACATATCCAGACTGGCAGACGAACACAGAGGTGCATGCATGTGTGTGTGTAGACACACGCATTCACAGCTTTTGCTTCTTAACTTGAGTGGAGGTAAAGTTAAAATCCATGATGACGCTTATTAAAGTAACACTTTGACACGAGACAGAATTTAGTGGGCAAAAAAAATATGAAACATTCTGTAGTTCTAGGTTCTTAAATGTGAAGATGTGCATTTGTCTTTTTGAACAGACAGCTCTGAACAGCTTTGGTGGAGTGTGAAGAGGAACCTGCCTCTCCTGGTCTCTAATGTGGAATATCTGACATCATGGCTTTAATGTTAAACACAGAACTTGCATCTTGATGGTGACCTATACAAATGCAGATTTTGTGCAGCTTGCTTGAGGGCTACTGCTGCGCCCGGAAGTATTAAAGTAATATTGTTTGAATTCGCTGACTAGAGCGTATTTGTCACAGTCAAAAGGAGACTGTGGCTGTTGCTGTACGGTTGCTCTCTAATTTAATAAGACCTCTGGCTGTTGTGAAAGCAGAGGGACTACAGGGAGTTGTAGTCTGAAGAAAAGTTATTTTCACTGTTGAGGAGTGACGCTGTGCAGATTAATAAAGGATCTCACACGGAACTATACAGCACATTTACTCAAAAAGCAATAAGTCAATATTACAGCAGTTTTTTAAACTCAATTAGATTAGCAGAAGGTAAAAAAAACAGCATAAACAACTTTGTAAATGACTTTACCTGTGTTCTCCTTTTGAGGACAAATACAGAACATTTAGTATTTCTGGTTTCATGATGGCGCCCCCTAGTTTTGCATTCATTTGACGGAATACCACTCACTGTAGTCTATGTAGTGTGAATCTGTACTATGCACACATATATATATATATATATAGGTTAGGTAGACCTTCAATATAATATGTAATGCAGGTCCAACTGAAAGATATGTATTGAGGAATTATAGTGGATCGAGAGCCTCTCTTATACTTTCTATTTACATACAAGTCTGTACATTAATGGAAAAAGAAACATCTGCTGATATAACACCATCCTATGATACACCACTGCTAACTGTGACCTACAATATTACAATAAAGCTCAATCAACACCTCATTAACCGACTGAACACTATAAGCTTAGCTAAGAGGAGGTTTACTTGATGACTCGTGCATCTAGACACATTCAGTCAAACGTGAGAAAGAGGCACCCAAAAGCCTCAACCATCATCCTTCAGTAATTTACTGATATGATTATATGTCTTTTTTTTATATTCTATTTTTGGCTGACTGTTCCTATTGCAGACCTTCAGGCCTTTTCTTCTTACAGTGTCTGATAAAAAAGACAAGAGAAGCAAGGAAACTAAAAGTCACAAAACACCTTGTCAACTGTGAAAGGGGTATATAGCGTCTATATATATATTACAAAATGTCATACAAAACGTGCACATTTGCACAACAGATTCTTGTTTCGTGTGAATATGTTTTATCTCGCATCACTGCTTTGTTCTTTGTTTTCGAGATAAGCCGCGTGTGATGAATAGTAATGTCTTTCTCTGAGTGTTTTCGATGCTTGGGAAATAAGCTGCAGCCAGAGAAAGATGAGACAGGAGCTAATAAATGAAAGCAAGAGCCACTGTGACGGTTTCATCACGAGTAGTAAATGTTATGAGGCCTAATGGCATTAAGAACTTTGAACCCAGTGATAGCAATACGCAGTGCAGGACCACAACTCTCTGCACGAGGATTCATCTCTAAAACAAGTCATTATCTGGGTTCCACATGTGGGAAAAATGTTTGTGAAACTTACTTCGGCCCAAGCACTGCAGGCTCTGTACTTTAAGTTCCATGATTATATTAAATATGACGTGTTTATCACCAAGAAAAACATAAACATGAGAGCAGTTTGCTTCCTTTCCTTCTTTCCCTATGGTCACACTTCACTTATTACAGTAAGACACATGTCAGCAGATGTTAACACAAATAGTTGCATAGCTAATTCAATATTTACATTGTATTTGTATGACTGCGATAGAGTGAACACTACATCAGCTGCATTTGACACGGAGTGGCGGTTGTGAGTTTTGCTTTTCTTTTTCTTTATCAACACTTTAATTGAACTCTTCCTGTGCGTTAGCCTCTTGTCCAAGCTTTTGAACATGAATCCTTTTCATCACACCTCATTAAGAGGCCATCACCACATCTGTTCTGTGTCGCACAAACTTTCCTGCATCAAGCGTTTATCAAGTCAAGGACGAGCACCGTGACAAATCCAGCGGGTGGGGGGGGGGGATATATTGTGAGCAACCTATCCTAAAATGAAACTGAATAGATACACTTATTGCAGAATATTGTACATTATTATTGTAAGCAGATGTATTAAAACATATTTTTCACACACAACAGGCACACATGCATGTCAGTATCTCTGCAGGGACAGCCTAATATTGCAGATATGGTGGTCAAAGTGTTTCCTGATATACACGATTTTCAATATAATATACAGTGCAAAACATGTGTTCCACTTACATGCATGTAGTACTACATAAAGAATAATATATATATATATATATATATATATACACAGTATATAGAGAGAGAGATAATATCGGCAGTTTATTCATAAGATATATTTACGTGCTCTCTGTTTCTGAGCATATTTTGACAGTTTATGAAACTAAAATATGATATTTTACCCGCATGTTACAGTCCATCCATAGTTTTTTTTGTTAAAATGTGGATTCATGGAATCCCAAAAGGTGTTAACATTTTCAATGCTGAAAAATCACAGATGTCAGGTTCCTGTGGCATACACAAGGCAATCTAGGAACAGATTTCTTTTTACACCAACAACTGGTGGAAATAAACTTGCAGGTGGCTGGAGATACATCAGAGAGACACTCTCTTTCCCCCCCCCCCCCAACACCTGGGAAATGCCTTTAAAACCCCAGTCTTGTACAGCCAGTCATTTAGTGGCAGCACTAGATTAGTTGAAGGCTCAAGAGCAGTCTCACAGCGGGGTGAAGAAAGCGACTTTCTCTCTCCCTCACCGAGGATCTTTCAGTCGGTATTTGGATTCAAACTGGCAACCTTCCAGTGGATCATACCCGAGGCCGTCTCTCTTTGTGTCACTGCACTTTCTCTGTGCCTATCTCCCTCTCCTTCTTTCTTTTTTTTTTTCATCTGCGTCTCACTCTTCCCCTTGGCTTTCAGCGTGGCTGTAGTCATTTACGGTGACATTGGCATGCCGTGAAGTGATATGGAGTGAAGATTGCTCAGTTGAAGAACGCCAAGCGCACCTGGTTGAGGCTCTTTATTTGTTTGCGTGTGTTTTCATTGTGGCGGGGCCAACGAGCTATTTGAATAAGGTCTTTGCATAGTGAATCCCCGGTCACGGAATATTACCGAGGTCACGCTGGGTTTGATGGGAGTGCACATCATTGTGTGTGTGTAATAGAGCTGCATGATTCACTTGTTCAGTCCTAAGGCTTTACGCTGCTGCAGGTGTGTGCTCTCAGCTTGCTGCGTTTGATCTGCCACAGGTGTGTGTGTGTGTGCACACCTGTCTGTGCATGGTGATTTATGGTATGGGCTCAGAGCGAAAGAGACCCTTTTTGATCTCATCCAGGAAGTACTGTACTGTGTGTGTGTGTGTGTGTGTGTGTGTGTGTGTGTGTGTGTGTCTCTGGCCAGAGGGTTTTAGCTTGGCCCTTTGATCCAAGCTAGAGGTGAGGAGCTAGCCAGCAGCAGCATGGAGACTTGGCTTTGCGCTACAGAAGTGTGCGAGTGTGTGTGTGTGTGTGGAGGAGTGAATATGGCCGCAGTCAAAGTGGTGGGACGTGTTTGTGCTGTTTGTACTGTATATGTGCCGTAGTGCGTGTGCTTTTTTGCATGTTGGCATCAGTCTCATCAACAATACGCTGTCTGCACTCTCCTCAGTCTGTGGCTCTGCCTTTTAAATGGCTTGTTACATAAAATGGCCAGAGAAACGGATTACTTTTTCTTTTAAGCGTTTCTAGACACATAGAGGAGGGTGAGCTACGAAATCCACAAAAGTAATGCCTTACAGAGGCACACACTTTCTGTAAACAGCGGCAAATCAATTTTCCTCCCATTTCCTGTAAAAACACTATTATGTGATTATGTCTACCTGTCGATATCGAGTCAGCTTGACATCCTGTCAGGAAGTGGAATTGCTGCACTGGTAGCTCATTTCACAGGTAAAAGTATCTACCGTATTGCACAATAGCGTATTTTCAAAAAACTAAATATATACAGAAATTAAATCTTATTTTATTACCACCTTCTCAGGCCCCAAATCAGATGAGTGGTGTAGGTCTTTGCACAGTGGTGTGTACACAGCAGTGCTTTAATTCCTTCTTTGGAGGTTCATGCGGGGATAAGAGGCTTTCTGCAGAAATGGAAAGTATTGCATTAGTGCTGGCAGAGCGCCATCAGCTGTATGACCACCTGACGTTTACGGTATAATCAGGAATCACATTCCAACAAACACTAATCACGTTTGTCAAGACAGTAAGGGGAATCTTCAGCAGCTCTCCTTTTAGTTTTGGGCCATTGCTGTGCAGGCTGGTGGATATGCTGGCTATGTGGTGCGGCTGTACTTCTACCTGCTGGTGTCCTCCCTTCACAACACCAGCCTGTTCTACTTAGCTGTATAGGAGTTGTGTTAACTTAGCTGTTCTACTTGCTGGCATGTTCTGCTCTGTGCAATGGCACTTTTTGCCGCGCCAAGTCAAACCATGCCGCGTTGATTTTTATTTCCATTACCAGTTTATAGGCGTCAAGTTGTGCGGAGTAGCGCCCAAGATGGACCATTTCTCCACCTGCATCCGTGGAGGAGACCAGAGAGAAAGATGCTTTTAGAGAGAGTGTGGTCAGCTCTCAGTACTTTGCTGAATCTCTGTGGTGTAAAGTTTAATTTCTCACCATGCATATCTGCTTAAGTTTGACTGACATGTGTGCTTTCAGCTGTGTAGGAGTTGTGTTAACTTACTTCTGTATAAACCCACATCTCCAAATTCGTCCACTTCATAATAATAGTTTTTAAATAACAGATAACAGAACAATATCGAATGAGCGAAGCTTTGTTAGCTTTGTTGATGTTCTTTGTTGATGTAAAAACGAGTGCAAGAAGAAATAGCCAGGTGAGATGTTCGATGAGCTGCAGACAACAGGATCTGACTGCCTCTCTGCAAACAGCTTCAGCGGCTTTACCTGCTGCGCTGTGTGATGGAAAAACACTCGCAGCTAAAATAAGTGGGGTCTTTTATTGTGAAAAAAACGTATAGGAGAAGAAAATGTGTTTATGCAACGTTTCGCAGCCATTCCTTTCAACGCTAATCACAGCCGTGGATCAGCCTGCTGCTTTTAAACAACACTGACTCAAGAAAAGTGCATCATCAGTTAAAGACCCACCTTCATGCAGGTAGCCCTGTTGTGAAGAAGAATGCAAAACCCCTGCTGAGTGAAACCGAGTGAAGCCCAGCCAGCGCATGTGTATGGAAAAAGGCCGAATAAGCTGCTATTCATTGTGACTGAGACCTGGCGTTGCAGCCACACGTTGAGCTACTGTACAGGGATTTAAAAGGCACCCAGTAGAGATGTAATGATTGTAATTTTAGTACACTTGTCTCACTTTATCTAACAGGTTTAACTTTCAATGAAGGAAACAGGTGCAACATATCTGTAGAACAACACACCTAATGTCATGTGTGTGTGGCTGTCCCGTGTGCTGCAGCTGCCACTGTGTACATGATGTGTGTGTGTGGGGCTGTGTGGGGGGCTGTGACATTACACAGCTGACTGGAGGGCGATTGCAGGAAGCTGAATATCCTACGTCATTACCAGTAAATATCACAATACAAAACGTGTGCTTTCTGTTTTAATAGTACAAATGTTGGAAGATAGCGAGTACGCTGCTCAGCTTGTCTTTTCAGCGGTTACTTCTCCATTCTGATCTCGCAGCTGAAA
Organism: Anarrhichthys ocellatus; assembly: GCF_004355925.1. Classification (NCBI taxonomy): domain Eukaryota; kingdom Metazoa; phylum Chordata; class Actinopteri; order Perciformes; family Anarhichadidae; genus Anarrhichthys; species Anarrhichthys ocellatus. The sequence continues at coordinate 7,245 of NW_022282188.1, forward strand.
GGTACGCGGTGAGTTTACATGACGTAACAGAAGTGCATACTTAACGACGTCATAGATGGATGCTCGGACATCGGCACCAACAACTGGCTGGTTTGGTTTCGGAAGGAAATGTTCATGTCCACTTATTTTGCTGTTTTGTCACCTTTAAGACTCTAGATTGTATATTTGCACTTTGTATTGAAGTACGTGGTCTCATGGCTTGTGTACGTGCATCATCTTCACTCAGGGAAACGGCCTCCGTATCCGTCTGTTCATCAGCCTGGGCATTTTAAAGTAGGAGGGGCTTCAGGAAACTGGATAGCTTTAACTATCAGTGAGTTTACATGTTCACAACTCATGTGGATTTTGCTAATTTGGAGCAAAAGTTCATTGTTGAAATGCTACTTTTTGTTGACATTTTTACTTTTTCTAAATGAATGGTCTAAATTGAGTAGCGTGTATGTATTTCTCCTGTGTGCTGAACTCAGGGTTCTGACTGACATGTGGTTGAGTAGATAATAATCAGGATGAGAGGGAAATGAATGGGCATATATGGATTAGAAGATCTACTGCTGAGAATAAAAGTAGTCAACGAGAGATAAATATGTAGTTTAAAGAGGAAGGAAGAGGTTGTCAGTTATGGGGTCACTGTAGTAGATGGATGAGAGACGGCACAGAAATAAAAACGACGAAATCAAAACGGAGCCTAAGATTCTTAGTCAAGACAGATGAAGTGAGTTCCTAAAAGAGAAAATAATTTGTCGGCTAATGCACTCCCTTTATCTATTTTCTTCTTTACCATTCGTCTAATTCCCCTCCTGCTCGCTTCATCTTTCTCGCCGATCACATCGCTCCCTGCGTTATGTCTTTCTCTCCATTCCACCACTTATTTCTCTCCTCCACTCTCTGTAATTGGGAAGGGGCATTGCACGTACATTCATCTCATTAAGTGCATACACACACACACACCGTTCTCACAGACATTTTGTTACCCTGTTGTAAAATGAACGTGTGTGTGTGTGTGTGTGTGTGTGTGTGTGTGTGTGTGTGTGTGTG
>NW_022282189.1:0-721 GCF_004355925.1 Anarrhichthys ocellatus
TCTCCCCTGTGATCACTCGCTGTGAGTGAGCGCTGCCTGTTGCTGTGCGAGCGCGGGGCAGCCCCGCCCCCTCGCAGTCAATGCCTGCAGGCAGCATGACGGAGAGGAACAGTGAGTGCGCTCTGATCGCGCTATTTTAATGAAATATCGATACTAAAAATATGCAAAATCATATCGTTTTTAACGTACAGGTACCGCGGTACCTTTTTAGTATCGATACACTGTGCAACATTGATGCAGCGTGTGGGAGAAGTAGAGATAAACTAAAGCAACACAAGCTAACAGATGTCGGTCTGAGGAACGTTCTCAAGGTGTGTTCGCGTCACGTTTGGTGTGAACGCAGCTTTAGGATCTCAACGAATGCTGGGTCACCATCATCACCTCTGAGTTACAGCATCGTAGTGATGAAGAGTAGAGCTGGGTCACCTTCATCACCTCTGAGTTACAGCATCATAGTGATGAAGAGTAGAGCTGGGTCACCATCATCACCTCTGAGTTACAGCATCGTAGTGATGAAGAGTAGAGCTGGGTCACCTTCATCACCTCTGAGTTACAGCATCATAGTGATGAAGAGTAGAGCTGGGTCACCTTCATCACCTCTGAGTTACAGCATCATAGTAATGAAGAGTAGAGCTGGGTCACCATCATCACCTCTGAGTTACAGCATCATAGTAATGAAGAGTAGAGCTGGGTCACCTTCATCACCTCTGAGTTACAGCAT
>NW_022282189.1:731-8434 GCF_004355925.1 Anarrhichthys ocellatus
TTCATCACCTCTGAGTTACAGCATCATAGTGATGAAGAGTAGAGCTGCATCACATGCTCTCACTGTCATGAAGACACAACACACACATGTAGATGAAACGTGTGGAACATGTTGTTCCTGTTGCACAGCAGTGGAACGTTTCACACACAGTCACACACTGAGCACAGATAGTGAAGAGATAGAACTGCTGCTGTGTGAAGAGAACACTGCTGCTAACAACAACCTGAATGTTATTCACCTTTAGTTCATAGAGCAGCACTTTCAAAATAAAAGTGCACAATACACTACTTTATAATTCATTATTGACTTTGAGCATAACTGAGATTGTAAAAAGTAATCGTTGCCCAGCACTAATTTAAATATATTTGAACTGATTTATCTCCTGAAAAGTGAATTTAGTGTCAAGTTAACAGACGGTAAACGATGCAGCGCTTTGCATTGTGGGATATGGTAGACGAGGTTGACTGGATTTGTTTTTACTAATCAGTACAACATTAAGGTACTTCTGTCAGACGGAATCAGTCCACACTGATGCTAGAACGCATTTGATCTGCAGCCTCCACATCAGAAGGGTGCAGCTGCCTCCATGAAATGCTAACACTAGCAGGCTGTGTGTGAATCTGTCTTAATGAGGAGAAGCCGGGCGGGCTCCAGCTGTCCTGAGCTCCTCTCTGCTGCACATCCTGACTGCAGCAGGTCAGCTAGCTTCTCCCACCAGTAGCACCATACTAACCAGGTTCTCTATGGCCGCCTGCTCCAGAAACTTCTGCGCAGCCTCCAGTTCATTCCGATCTGAGGAGAAGACGAGTTAATCAATGTTAGCATGAAGACTAACAGTACAGAGGTTCTAGTGAGAGCCATAAAACGGGCGGTGAGACGGGTTTACCGGCTCCACCCGAACACAACACACCGGTTGTTCCGGTTTAACGTTAACGAGTCACGTTATAAAGTTTGGATTCCACTAACAATTCACAMGGTCTCAGTCCGGAGAAACACGGAGCGGCTCCAACGTGCGTGTTAGCGAGATACTCTCGGCTAGCATGCTAACGTTAGCCAACGTGWGGCGAGAGACTGTCGGGTTAGCATGCTAACGTTAGCCAACGTGAAGCGAGAGACTGTCGGGTTAGCATGCTAACGTTAGCCAACGTGAAGCGAGAGACTGTCGGGTTAGCATGCTAACGTTAGCCGGGGCCACCGGGACACGTTCGGAGGAACATAAATAAAGTTTTACGGACAAACAAGCATTCGGTTTAAAGAACGTTAACTCGGTCTAAACACGTGAGAGGTTATTTAAACAACAACCGGAGGGACTTTTCTATCCTCTCAGCGGCTCTAAAGTAACGTTAGCCGTGAACAGGCGTGTGAAGGAGCGGCCGATAGTTAGAATGATACAAGGTAACGGCTACCAAGCTAGCCGAGCCGCTCAAACATGCATGGGCAGGGTCGGCTCTCTTCACCAGTTACGTGCAGCTGTCAGACCTCCACGAACATTCATCCACAGCCTCTCATATTACATGTAACGTACTGAGAGGTACAGGCGAGCTACACTGTCACACCTGCGATGAGTCGCGTGACTGTGCTAAGTCACCAGAGTGGTGTCTGCGGTGGTTTGAGGCCGTAACGTTAGCATGGGTTAGCGTTAGCATAGCGAGCATTTCCCTCCTTCAACTTCAAACTTTCACCGGTTCTCCGGAGCGAACACCCCCGAGATACAGCCCGGGCATCGGGCGTGTTGCGTGAGAAGAGCCACGTGTCTGGTACTCACCTGGAGAGACGGTTTTCTCGAGGATCGTGATGAGCTCCATTCCACCAGCTCTCTCTCTCTAGTCTCTCAGTCTCTAGCTGGAGAGTTTAGCTCACAGCGGATTATTATTATATTTCTTCCACGGAGCTCAGTCGGTACCGGGGGTCGGTCGGTGATAAAAAAAAAAAAAAAGGCGGGAGAGTTTCCCCGGTTTTCACACGCGGATGTTTGCGGGAAAACAAACGTTACCAACCGCCGCCCGTTCGCATCCTGTGTCGTCGCGAGGGAAAGGGCCGCGCGCTTCTCTCCCGCGGAAGGATATCACGCACTGACTGCTGGTAGGGCGACGTGCTGCCTTCAGGGGCGGTGGGACATTTAACACTGCACAGTGAATGGGAGAAAATAGTTTTCCGGTTTATGTCAAGTATTCACTATTTGTGTGCATGTATATGTGTTTATGTTTACAGAGTTTATATATATGTTGGTATATATGTATATTATTATTACTTATTATTATATTTTTTAACTTTAATTTTAATTTTTCGGTTTTTATTTCCTTTGTTTATTCATGTGTTAAACTACAGTAAAAGTCGTACTACTCCCACAGTATAAAAATACTGTAACAGTAAAATGTTCCTTAAGTACAATCAGTAAAATGTAGTAAAAGTATTCAAACTGTTGTACTATTATATAGTATATACTATTATGACTATATATATTTGTGTTAAATAAAGAGTTTAAATCCACCAGAGATGACGGAACTAAACGTGATTGTGGAGTTTACGAGGAACACCTAAACGCAGCAGTACAATCCTCTCAGCGGTCTCCCGCGCGACCCTGTTTGCTTCTTTTTTTGCGCGCTCCGTCTCGCACGCGCACACGGGGGCGCGACAGAATCCAGATTTTAGTTTTTCAGTCAAAGGAAAGTTTTTAATTCAGAAAATTCTAAAAATATTTAACTTTGATTTCCTGATTATTTCATTAATTGAACTATTTTGTTTTAAAACTTTAATACAAAATGTTGATGAGCAGTTATTCAGTAGAGGAGAAAGTACTTTAGTATACTTGTACTCTACTACGTTTCAGAGAAAAGTATTTAATATATTAGTATATATATACTAATATATGAAATACTTTTTTAACAGGGTCGCGCGGGAGACCGCTGAGAGGATTGTACTGCTGCGTTTAGGTGTTCCTCGTAAACTCCACAATCACGTTTACTATATATATATCTATATATATATAGATATATATAGATATATATATAGATATATAGATAGAGATATATAGATAGATATAGATATATCTATATTTAGATCTATATATATATAGATCTATATATATATATAGATCTATAGATAGTATTTAATATACTACATTTATTTATACATCAAGTAGTTTGTTTCCGTTATTGAGGTTAAATAAACTTTATTTGTGTTTTAAGACTGTTAATGTAAATATTAAGACAAATGTTAGTATTATTAATTAAATTAGTATTTTATTGTATTTATTATAAATGTAAACAGAAATCAAGTTTATTATCAGATATATAAATCATCGTTAAATGTGTTTTACCTGCTGCAACAAAGAAATAATACAAATATACATTTATATATTATAATAAATATATGATACTTTCACTCAGGCTGCTGTGGTATTAGTACTTTTACTCTTTCGGGTGTAAAAAAATCATTTATAAGCTGATCATTATTCCTCTGATCGTAGTATCAGTACATGTGTGTACTTGTACCTGATGGACAGACAGGTGGAAGTAAAAAGGAACCCATTGCTTCTTTATTACTTGTCATTGTACAGTAGTTTCTCTCTCTTCGTAGCTGCCTTGAGTTTCTTTTTGTTCTTCCTCATTTTTCATCAACACCACAGAAGTTTATGACAAAGTATAAAAAAAAGAACCAAAAACAATAAAACTTCTCTTTTCACAACAAAAACTACATTTTGGCAAAAATGTGAGGATGACAATGGTCCAGTGCATCTTTAGAACATGGTGAAGAGCAGAGAGGAGGTCCAGACTGGTCGGGGCCTCTGATTGGATGAGAGCTGTCAGGGGGCGGATTTGTGGTCCAATCAGATTTGAACTCCTCGCTTGTTGCTAGGTGAAGTTTGATATGAATTGTTGATCCCAAAGTTACAATAAAAAACAAACAAAATAAATCACAATGAATGCAAAATATATAAAGGCTGACCTCTGAACCTTCTGGTGTGTTTATGGCACAACACGGTGTATATGGCAATTTAATATTAAAATAATACTTTGTATTTCATGTTTTACCTCCACTGCACCTTTAATAAAAATAATCAGTGTCTAAATATTATTTTACAGTTTATGAACAACAACAAATGTTCACTTTGAATGATTTAAAACACAGAAAACCAGATTTTCATCCATAAAATGGTCAGCTAGCTAACATGCTACTGTGAAGCTAAAATGGTACCATGTAGCTAACGCGTAGCGAGCCAGTATTAGCTAGTTAGCTACGCATACTGATGAGCTAATTAGCTCGTAGCTCTGTATTTAGTTAGCTCCTTAACATTTTAACCACTGGAATAAGCAGTTTCTATATAAAGAGTTTGCAAAATAGTAGTACCGAACAAGCTAATGGTAGCATAACTTATCCCAGGTGACATTATGCTAACATTGGTTAGCTAGGTTGTGTTAGCTTGTTTCCCCAGCATATTAACAAGCTGATAAATTAGCTCATTAAAAGAAAGTAATTCGAACTACGATCTTAAGTAGCTACTCTTAGCTAGCAACAATACCAGCTTTCTTGCTCATTTTCCAGACATTAATTAAATTATATATTTTTACTTTTTATTGCAGAGTTCAACAATAACATTAGCTAGCTAACACGCAAGTTGATGCTAACATGCTACCATGTAGCTAACAGAACAAGTCAGTATTAGCTTGTTATCTAAACTAACCAATAAGTTAGCTCATTGAAATTAATGGTCGATAGTTTGGGATTAGCACTAGAGCTAAATCTTAGTTAGCTTGCTGGCTAATGTTAGCTAGCCAGTGACGACAGGAGTTATTTAGATTGTTTCGCATGTTTGTCGTTCATGTTTTTTGGGGACTGAGTAAAGTGCAGCAGAGGTAACAACTATGACAGAACAGCCCGCTAATATGAAGCTAACATGCTAACCAACATGCTACCCAGTACAAATCTACTGAGCTATCCATGTTGTGTTTGGCTTTGTTTGATTTGAAAATACAACATTATGAAATATGATAGAGAATAATCACGCCCCGCATAGGCGTGGACACGCCCCCTCAGTGCCACCGCCCGATCACATGATCGACAGCCAGTTCCCACATAAAGACACAAATATTTTCTTTTTTACATTTGAGGCCTCTGAGAAAAACTACAGAAGCCCATTTAGCCCAAAAAACAAAGATATTAAACTTTGACTTTAGAAAGTCTTAGATATTATAAGAAAGTGAGATTATTATATAAATCCAGACTGGGATCAATTAATCAGGATGACTTATTTGTTTACTTTCATTCCTATTTATGTGGCACCAATGGGCTTCCATAGCACACATCATCATCATGAGGAAGACGAACGGAGATCAATCAGAGATATGAGAAGAGAAGGAATGCAAGTTTTAAACTGGAGGCACAAAAATAAATTAAAAACAAACTCCTGAGAAAACACGATCAATAACTTCCCAACAGAACCTGATCACATGATGAAGAGGGATCACGATCACACACACACATTGTCTTTTAAAGTAAAAGTCTGACATTTTACAGGGAGAGGGGGGTTACTGCTAGCTTAGCATAAAAACTGGGAACAGGGGCAAACTGTTAGCCTAGCTTAGCACAAGGACGGAGCAGGTGGAAACTGCTAGCCTAGCTTAGCACAAAGACTGGGAGCAGATGGAAACTGCTAACCTAGCTTAGCACAAAGACTGGGAGCAGATGGAAACTGCTAACCTAGCTTAGCACAAAGACTGGGAGCAGATGGAAATGCTAGCACAAAGACTGGGAGCAGGGGCTTAGCATAAAGACTGGGAACAGGGAAACTGCTCGTCTAGCTTAGCACAAAGACTGGGAGCAGGGGGAAACTGCTAGCTTAGCAAAGACTGGGAGCAGGGGGAAACTGCTAGCTTAGCACAAAGACAGAACAGATGGAAACTGCTAGCCTAGCTTAGCACAAAGACTGAGAACAGGGGGAAACTGCTAGCCTAGCTTAGCACAAAGACTGAGAACAGGGGGAAACTGCTAGCCTAGCTTAGCACAAAGACGGAACAGGGGGAAACTTTTAGCCTAGCTTAGCACAAACACTGGAAGCAGAGATAAACGGTTAGCCTAGCTTAGCATAAACAATGGTAGCAGAGGTAAACGGTTAGCCTAGTTTAGCACAAAGACTGGAAGCAGGGGGAAACTGTTAGCCTAGCTTAGCTCAGAGACAGAATCAGAGGGTAACGGTTAGCCTAGCTTAGCATAAACACTGGTAGCAGGCGGAAATTGTTAGCCTAGCTTAGCACAAATGTCAGACCGTCCTTACTGTAAAGTTCATGTGTGTGTGACGAGCAGGTGGTTGACTGGCATGATGATTGGTCGTAAGGGGGAAGGATGGAAGGATAGAAGGGAAGGAGGGTAGGTGGGTGATGTTTGAAAGGTTAGGGTCATTTACAGTAAACTACACATATATACACACACCCAAAATTGTACAGAGAACAAATATGTACATGCTCAGGGTTTCTATATTTTACTATTACCAACAACTTTCCCAGAATATCTTCCTCCTCCTGTCAGGAGAAACGTTGCACAGGTGCCTCCTCCTCCTGCTCCTCACCTGTCTGTAGTGTAACGAGGTGGGAGGCGGGGCTTGTGGACCATCTGGACCAATGACTGGAGTGTCACATGTCATGAGGAGGACTTTAGCTGTTCAGCAGTGTTCTGTCTTCAGGAGGACAGGAGGAGGATGACGAGGACGACGAGGAAGAGGAAGAGGACGACGACGAAGCAGCAGCCGCGGTGGTGGCAGAGGAAGAAGAGGACGAGGAGGAGGAAGAGGAGGCGACGTGAGGAGGGAAGGAGAGCAGCTGACCCGTCTCTGAGGACAGGAGGGAGCAACAACGAAGATCCACCGTCTGGAGGGAGGAGCAGCGACGGAGCAATGACAGACACTGATCCGTCACCTTACCACAGCCTGGAAGACAGACAGGAGGTGAGACAGGGAGGAGAGAGAGACAGGGAGGACAGACAGACACATACCTGCCAGGCTGAGGTGGGTGAGACTGTCTCTGAGGGGGGAGATAGAGGAGGTGAGGGTGTGCACCGTCTGGTCGCCGATGTTCCCACAGTGGCTCAGGTCCAAACGGCTCAGGTGAGGAACGTAACGAGACAACAGGCGGGACGACGCGTCCGTCAGGTCCAAACCGGCCAATCGCAGCTCAGTCACGTTCTGGAAACGCCCCACTCTGGTCTCACCGTGAGCTGGACGACCAATCAAAGAAGGGAGTTTATGAACCGGACTGATCGGCCAATCAGAGGCCAGAAAACGAGTCATTTATTAAGTGACTTGTTATATGTGTGTCTCTCACCTGTCCTGGTGTCAGGTGGGGGTGCCAGCAGCTCCCTTAGGTGAGAGTCTTTGAGGTCCTCCACTCTGCTGAGGTCCAGCAGCTTCAGACAGGGACAGACGGCCTGACACAGAGCAGAGACCGCCGGCCACGGACACCCAGAGACATTCAGCTCCAGCAGACCTGAGCGGGACACAGGACAGGTGTGAGACGGGTGAGATTTTGCAGGATTTTGGGAGGCAACAGGTTTGTGTTGTGGAAACAAAAGGTAAACAGGAAGTACAGAGAGGAGAGACAGGGAGGAGAGACAGACAGACAGACGGGGAGGGAGGAGAGACAGAGACAGACAGGGAGGGAGGAGAGACAGACAGGGAGGGAGGAGAGACAGAGACAGACGGGGAGGGAGGA
>NW_022282190.1:0-8271 GCF_004355925.1 Anarrhichthys ocellatus
AGAAAACATGATAGTGTCCACGGGGATGATCGTCCAGTGGAGAAAACCTGATAGTGTCCTCGGGGATGATTGTCCAGTGGAGAAAACATGATAGTGTCCACAGGGATGACCGTCCAGTGGAGAAAACATGATAGTGTCCACAGGGATGATCGTCCAGTGGAGAAAACATGATAGTGTCCACGGGGATGATCGTCCAGTGGAGAAAACATGATAGTGTCCACGGGGATGATCGTCCAGTGGAGAAAACATGATAGTGTCCACAGGGATGACCGTCCAGTGGAGAAAACATGATAAACTGACTTATGGGTTGACCTTCCAGTGGAGAAAACATGATAAAGTGTCTCCTGGGGTGACCATTCAGTGGAGTAAACATGATAAACTGACTAATGGGTTCACCCCCCCAACTGCCCCGTCATCAAACAACCACCTACACCCCCGCCACCTCCTCACCTCTCCCAACCGACCCCCCACCGGCACTGAGGATCTGCGAAGAGGATGTGAGTCGGTTCTTTCACAGACAGAAAATCAGGATGGCACCAGGCCCAGATGGTGTGTCCCCCTCCTGCCTGAAAGTCTGTGCTGACCAGGTGGCCCCCATCTTCACGCAGATCTTCAACCGATCACTGGAGCTCTGTGAAGTCCCCTCATGCTTCAAACACTCCACAATCATCCCGGTCCCCAAGAAATCCTCCATCACAGGATTAAATGACTACAGGCCCGTCGCCCTGACATCTGTGGTACAATTCAGAAATTAGGGGGCATCATATATAATATATATGAATAACAAATGAAATTAAAGCTGCAAGCAGCGAGGTACGGGCCCTCGCACCTTTCCACATCTCGGGGGTACTGGCAGGACGCCGGCAGACGCGAATGTCTTCGACCATCGGACAACGCGTTCCCGCATGGACTGTGACACTGGAAATCATGCAGTGCAAATATTCTACCAGTTCATGTATCCACTATGTGGCGCTAGCTAACACGCGCAAACATGCATTATGTTGCTCTACATCAAGTGCAGACCACATCATGTAAATATCATGTAAATCAGATGCCATTTGTCACATAACGTTGTCTTCCTGTTGCCAGTCGGTGGCGCTATGGCTATGCATGAAAATTGGCTTGTAGACATCCTCAGGCCATGACTGTTATCAAGTATGGCAAGTTTGGGACAAATTTGAGCAAGTCCAGTGGAGTTACATCAGCTTGTTGTTTAATGGCGAATCACGTAAAATGGCTGCCATGCCACGACTACGCCATTCCATGAAATGTAAAGATTTGTGTAACTTTGAGTAAAATTGCAAAGGTATTTAGATTGTAATGACCAAATTTGAAGTGGATTTGACAAAGAACTCTAAGAGGAGTTCATTAAAGTATAGCGACTAGTTATCAAGGAAAAATTCACACAGAAATTAAAATGGCCGACTTCCGGTTGATTTTAGAATATAGTCCCAAGAGACTTTTCTTTAAGTCTCCATGTGATACATGTGCCTCGTAATTTTCATACATCTAGGTCAAACGTACTGCGAGTGCTGCATCGGCGAAATTTTGTAGGGGGCGTTATTGAGCCGACTTGCCACTCCGAAGCATTAAAACCTAATATGTAACAACATTTTGGGCTTGTCTGTGTGCCAGGTTTGCTTATGTTTCGAGCATTTTTAGCCTCTCAAAATTACCTTCATTTTTCATGGCAAAGACTGCGTCGCCACGGCAACAGCGATTGACGAAACATCAAAAGCTTCATGAACTGGTATTATGAAATTCTTATATTTGTGTGGAACTAATTTGATGTTGATTTGATTTATCTACTAAGAGAAACAAGCCAAAGTATAAAGACTTTAACTTCCTGTTACCAGTAGGTGGCGCTATGACTATGATTCAAAATTGGCCTGCAGATGTCTTCAGGCCTGGAGTCTCATCAAACATGTGCAATCTGGTAAAGATCTGATGATGTGGAGTCGAGTTACATCAGTTTATTTCTTCATGGCGAAGGATCGAAATTCGCCGAACCGCAACGTCGCCGCCCTTCAACAACTCCTTACAATTTTCACAATGAAGCATTATCAAGGTCTTAAGGCTGTTCTGACAACATTTTAGAGGGATCTGATTAATCTGTGAGGAGCAGGATGTCAAAGTACACAACTTACAACTTCCGGTTGCCACTAGGTGGCGCTATTACTATGATTCTAAATTGTCTTATAGATGTGTTCCGGGTCAGGATGTTATGACATATGAGAGATTTGGAGCAGATTAGACAATGTACGGCCGAGTTACAACAACTTCCTGTTTCGCGGCGAATGGTGTTTTTTTGACGCCACGCCACGGACACATAGTTCCATAACTTTTTGATCTTTGAGTAACTTTTCACTGCCAAGGTCTCAAGAGCATACTGACCGAATCTGAAGTCGATCGGGTCAAATCTCTGGGAGAAGTTCGTTAAAGTACGACGCCTTGAAATTGGTCAAAAAACGTCATAAAATTCAAAATGGCCAACTTCCTGTTTGGTTTAATAAAAAACTCCAAGAGGATTTTTTGTGCGTCCCATCACGCTCCACATACCTACCAAATTTGATACAGCTAGGTGAAACCCAATGTTGGGGCTACTCAATAGGGGGCGCTATCGAGCCAATTGTTATTATATATATCATAAGATATAATATTTCATACCGCAGCTGGACACCCCAATCAGACTGCAATTTTTGCAAAATCTGGCTTGCGTGCCAAGTTTAAAAATATCCCAAGCACCTCCTTTTTGCGACGAAACAGGTACGATAATAACAATAAACATTAGAATAACAATAGGTCCTCCGCTCCGACTACGCCGGTGCTCGGGCCCTAAAAATAATGATGTAACGTTACAAGAAGTCTTCCAAAGCTGCATCTTCTTGGTAAAGCTTAAATCTGGTAATGATTTAGTTTGTTTTTGTTCCATTAAACACTTTTAAATGCAATAATCTGCCATAAACTCTGTGGTGTGAAGAGCAACACCAGCAGGAACTTGTTACCACTCCGACGGCCCGCCCGCGGCCGTTGGAGTGTTTAGTGTACATCTGTGTCATGTACACAACTAGGTAGGTACTAATGCGATATCTCTTTAGAAAGCTAAGATTCTTGTAATTCGATGTATGCAAACCATTTCAAGATACAATCACAACAGCAGGTACACTCAATGCCTCTGTCAGACCACCAACCCACAAACAAGCAGTTAAAATATCGACGCAACTCACCAATTATGCTTGATAGTATTTCCCCCATCCATAAAAGTCCAACAAAAACGCTCTTGTTACATTGCAAAAGGTCCAAAAGGTCCAGACGATCCAATCCAGTAAAATATTTTGTCCAAAACACATTATTACGTCCATAAATACCCACGAACTGCTGTTGCATCATTTCAAATTAGCCGGCAGATATGCTAACTAGCGATCTATTTTCTAACTTAACTTCAGTTTCCATGTAAACAGAGGCGCTGTCTGTATCTCAAAATGGCGGCTGCATTATGACGTTTCGATTGACACCTCATTTGACCTATTAGGAGCTTCCATGTCCTCTCCAGAGCCTAGAATAGCCAACGAGAGTCCGCGTCGAACGACAGTGCCCGCCTCTCTTCTTTCGTGTAAAGCCCGAGCCAATTGCAACCGATCGTTCTGATGACTGAAGCTTCGTATAGCCAATGAAATTACGAAAACAATGAAATACAGATTCAGGGGTTAGATTTACAGACAGATTGTGGAAGTCACTGCGACACCGCGAGTCAGGCCCTTGTGTCCCTGCATTAAGGTCAAAGTGTGGTGTTTGAGGTTTTTGGAGAATTTGTGGAAGTGAATAATGGTGAAGTAACTTATAGATAACTGTATTTACACATAAATAAGCTTTAATCTGAATTATGAATACACATTTCCACACAGGCTAGGTATGTTACTCTGGTTACCATGAGTCCCCAAATGTCAAATGTCCTTTTTTGGAAAGTGCCTAGACATACCCTTAGTAAAACATATGTAAAATATTCCTTTTCTGTGGTATTGTTATCAGATTTGAACTTGGACTAGGTAAGGCTTCATGCTGTGGTCCCATTGTGTTTTCCAGCTAATAGGTCCCAGCTATAGTCATCTGCAGGCATCTGTTTGCAAAGAAATATTCAGGCGGAAATAAAAACCTTCTACTTCAGTGTGTTCCAACTTCTATTACTCAATACCAGTAGCACTTACAGTGATTCTGACTCTTGGGGAAAACACTTCAGAGTTACCTTTCAAAAGAGACCAAAACCATGCATGTACTCCAAATGGTTCAAGAACAGCTTTCAATTTACTTTGGGTATGCCTTGGATAGGCGTTTTAGGTGAATTTTACAGGAGTGGTAACAGGATTTATAACCGACTCTGCTTTGTTTTATTGATCTCAGTCTTTGTGCTGAAACAAACGAGTGAGTCCTGTTTCTCTGCTGCTAAGAGAGCGTCAACTCGTTAAATTGTTAATAGCAGATTTGAGGTTGGTGGTTGAGCTCAGATGAATGTGTCAGGACTCGCCCTGCAGCTCAGCATGTAGTAGGTGATGGGAGGACTCAAACACACCTTTTAACCTTTTCAGCTGAATTAAAAAAGAAAAGGTGTCTCCTCCTCCCGAACTCCTCCAACAGTATAAATAAAATAAGCCTCTCTCTTCCCTCCTCACTCTCTCACCTCTCTGGCTAAAGCAGCTAGCGATCCTTCTCATCAACACTCAACATGTTCAACAACAGGAGCTCCCATATGTCAATGGGAAGCGGAGGGTACAGCAGCAGCAGCAGCAGCAGCAGCAGCAGCAGCAGCTCCATGGGAGGCTCCATGGGAGGCTCCATGATGATAGCAGGCGGAGGAGGTCAAAGGAGCAGCAGCAGCATGATGATGGCAGGCGGAGGAGGTCAAGGGAGCAGCAGCAGCATGATGATAGCAGGCGGAGGAGGTCAAAGGAGCAGCAGCAGCATGATGATGGCAGGCGGAGGAGGTCAAGGGAGCAGCAGCAGCATGATGCTGGCAGGCGGAGGAGGCCAAATGAACAGCTGCTCCATTGGAGGCTCCATGGGAGGCTCCATGATGATGGCAGGTGGAGGAGGCCAAATGAACAGCGGCTCCATATGCGGTGGAGCAGGAGGCACCTCCGTTAGGCACTTCAGCAGCTCCTCTGAGTTTGCCAGCGGCGGTGGAGGTGGAGGAGGATATGGCTTCAGCTACGGTGGAGGAGGTGGAGGTTCTGGGTTTGGCTTCAACTCTGGTGGTGGTGGCGGCGAACTCAGCAGCAGCTACACTGTCAGCAGCAGCAGCGGAGGTGGCGGCGGCGGCTGCGGCAGGTGAGACAACCACAGACAACAAGCTCGGAATTCAAAATATTTCTGACATTAAAACAAGACCCCATTTAAATGTATTTTTAATTAATGCAATGACATCACACCTATTTTTTAAGATGGAAAAATTCATTATTTTGTTCATGATATTCATATTTCACTTTAACTCTCGGCTGAGAATCGAGTTGTTTTTCTATTGACTTCTAAGGTTTTATTGCAACGTTTCACAGATTTCACAAAAACTGGACAATGCAAATTGTGAGCTTAGTAGTGAAAATGAACAATTAGCATTTATAATTTAAGAAAACTGGCTAAAATGAATCCGAAACTAAACTAAAGTTAAATTTATGAAGTCTATTTTTTAACGCGATCTTTCCAAACAAAAATGCTTGTGTATGTCGTCTGATCGAGCTGCTTATTTTGCTTATATTTACACTTATTCTTGTAATAATAGAATTAAAGCTGCAAGCAGCATTAATCGGGCCCTCACATATTCACGCACGTCGATGGTACTGGCAGGAGTCTGCTCTGGTTGATACGGCCGTGCATTTCTGTGACCTTCATACACTGCGTGCACGAGTTAAACGGTATGTCCTGTGTCGACTAATGGCGTAGCCAGGTTATTTTGCCAGGTCTTAAGCCTCGAATGTTTTGAATGTACCTCCGAATACAATCATAACTGTAATTCTGTAAAAATTTACAAAAAACTGAATGTGTGTGAATGCGCTTCAATGTTAGTAACATAACAGACTGTCAAAGTAAATGCAGGTCGTTTGTTTGTGCAGGTAGCTCTGACAATCAATGCTGAGTGACTCAAAGCTGGAAGAGTTGAGAAGAAATAGGAGAATGTTTGGTTCCATGTGGAAAAAAAACATCTCTTTGTAAAGAATTAAGTTTAAGCCACAAGGTGAGCCAATGTACAATAATCTATCATATAAATTAGTCTGGGTGCAGTTTGATTTTATGAAACAAACTTCACGTTGCACGAAATTACTTTACATTACGGACTGTTCCAAAACGAATAAAACAATTCAATTTACTATTAATGAAAACTCCACGTACAAGTGCAATTTGGAATTTTTTTAATCAAATTTCTGCTCTCCAAACATCTTAGTTTGCACATCTTTAGATCAGAGAAGTCTTTTTCTCATGGTGCGCCCACGAACCCTTTTAATAAGTTCAGTGTTTGGGCCGCTGTAATTATAGAATCCTGCTATCAGCCATGGTTGCCACTATGACAATGAGTTAATATTGGCATGCAGAAGTCCTAAAGCCATGACAGTCAACAAGCATGTCAAGTTTGGGACAGTTTTGACAAACTACAGTTGAGTTACAACAGCTTGATGGATGATGGTGAACCATGTAAAATGGCCGCCACACCACGTCCATGTCGTTCGATGACACCTCAAGCTTTTAGTAACTTGTAATCACAAAGGTCTTTAGATTGTTCTGACTAAATTCTAAGTTGAACTGTTTATTCCCTAGGAGAAGTTCGTTAAAGTACAGCACCTGGAAATGGCAAAAAAACACGAGAAATTCATACTAAAGTCAAAATGGCTGACTTCCTGTTGGGTTTAGCATGGTCCCAGGATACTTTTTTAAACTTTAGATGTGATACACCTGCTTACCAAATGTTATACATCTAGGTGAAACGTACTACGAGGGATGTATCATCAAAATATTGTAGGGGGCGCTATCGAGCCAACTTGCCACTCTGAAGCATTAAAATCACATTAGATAACTACATTCAGGATTTTAAATGTGTGTGACAAGTGTGATTATGTTTTGAGTATTTTTAGCCCCTCAAAAACACCTTCGTTTTTCATGGCGAAGAATGCGTCACCACGGCAACGGCCTTCCACGAAACAACAAACTTTGAGTAACTTGTAATCACTAAGGTCTTTAGATTATACTGACCTAATTTGAAGTTGATTTGATTAATTCCCTAGGAGGAGTTTGTTAAAGTGCAGCATCTGGCAATGGCAAAAAACAACACTAGAAATAATTCGATAACTTTTTGATCTTTGAGTAACTTTTAACTGCCAAGGTCTCAAGATCATACTGACCGAATCTGAAGTCAATCGGGTTAAATCTCTGGGAGAAGTTTGTTAAAGTACGAATGCTTGAAATGGTCAAAAAACGTCATCAAATTCAAAATGGCCAACTTCCTGTTGGGTTTAGGGCAGATATTTTTGTATTCATACAAATTTCATACAGCTAGGTGAAACCCGATGTTGGGACTACTCAATAGGGGGCGCTATCGAGCCAATTGTTCATACCGCAGCTGGACACCCCAATCACACTGCAAATTTCGCCACGACTGGTTGCATGCCAACATTTCCAAATCTTAAGAGGATACACCCAAGCACCTGTTTTTCTCCTTCAAAGACATAGAATAAGAATTATAAACATTAGAAAAACAATAGGTCCCTGACGGTGCCCTGGTCCTGGTTTGCGCGCGCGCTCACACACACACGCACGCACGCACACGCACGCACACACACACACACACACACACACACACACACACACACACACACAGACAGACACGCACACACACATATCAAATGTAGAATATCAAATGAGGATATTCAGCCCTGATTGTCTCTCTCTCTCCTGCATCTCATCCAGCACCAACATCAGCAAAACCTCCACCACCAAGGTCATCACGATCACGGAGGAAGTCGTGGACGGTAGGGTGGTGAACTCGTCCCAGCACGTCTTCTAAACAGACCCGGCGAGCTCCAGCAGGAGGCGCTCTCACAGAAACAAACACACGCCAATAAAAAGTCTGCTGACGGGCTTCAAAATAAAAGCTTAGATGTTGTGTCTTCTGTTCAAATGAAGTGTCTGACGCTGCAGTTCCTCGAGTGGACACCAGGGGCCGCTGCTCTACTGAATACCCATTAATATATATATATATATATATACATACATATATATATATATATATAT
>NW_022282191.1:0-4745 GCF_004355925.1 Anarrhichthys ocellatus
TATATATATATATACACACACATATATATATATATACACACACATATATATATATATACACACACATATATATATATATACACACACATATATATATATATACACACACATATATATATATATACATACACATATATACACACATATACATATATACAAATATACATACATATATACAAATATACATACATATATACATATATACAAATATACATACATATATACATATATACAAATATACATACATATATACATATATACAAATATACATACATATATACTTATATACAAATATACATACATATATACATATATACAAATATACATACATATATATACACATACATACATATACACATACATACATACATATATGTGCGTGTGTGTATGTACCAGCACACTGCTGGAGTTGTTGGAACTACGGAGACACTACGTCCACACTGAGTGTACATTGATATTCCAGAGTGATGCTTCTTTTACCTCATAAACAATCTTTGGCCGAGTGCAGACACACAAATAGTTGGGTCAAAAGTTAATAACATAATATATAATTGTGTTTTGCCAATTCGGGTGTGAGAGCAGTCACTCAGCTCTGCAGCCAGTTCTTCACATTCACAGACATGCTGCACTAGTAGACTGAGCTAGAGGAAGGGTCAGTTTTATTATAGCTGATGCAACAATCCAAATATTAACATATTCTATTTTTCTACATTGTTTAACGTGGACTACGTCACATTTATTGTATCTTTATAACTCAACACTAAGTGCAATATCATGGACATAATCATGAACATTTTGGATGAACCATGTACTCCTACACATACCAACACCTCAGATTTGATATTGAAGATATGAATTCACCTCGACTGATCGTCCCATTGGAGACGGGCGGCTACGCTTTCTGTGACCCTGTACACACACTCGGGCGGTTTTAATTGCTTCGGTAAAATGTATGGAACGTGGAAATTATGGGTGCAATATCCCACGCGACAACATTGTCATATCAAAAATGAATCTGTGAAACAGACAGCCGTCTGTGGAGCGGCGTGTTTCATTCTCATTAGCTGATAATCGGACAACGATTCGTTAGCATTCTAATGCTAACTGGTGTGATGATGTGCGTGGTTTTAAAGAGATGTGCGTCATGTGAGTTCATCCATACCTCGTGGCAAACACGCTGCGTTTTTGTTTCACAGACTTAACCTTCATATTAATATACATCAGGGTTTACCTCATTATTGTTGTCACGACCACGCCAGTGTTTCGCCTATAGCCAGGACACGTTCTTCTTCTAGCGTTACGCTTCAGGTTTCACCCAGACTGCTACTGCCTCCCAGCGGTTACAGGATGTGGTTGCAATAATAATTGGGCGGGCAGAATGCCGCACAGAATGATGCGTGTACATTCTGATAGTCTGTTTAGTCGTTTAATCGAAAAAACGAAAATACAGATATACCACAGTTTTTCCGTTTTTGTTGTCTGAATAAAAAAAAAAAAAATACGAGAGAACCAAAGCCAAATAAAGAGCCCATTTTGTTTTTTGTAAATTCCTCTTTTGTTTTTTATTTTGAAGAGAGACGCAAATAGAGACAGGTGCCCCGGAATTTAGAATATTTCAAAATAAAAGTCAAGGCAATAGAATGACCGTATGCAAGACATTTTTATTTACTTTCCATGATGCAAGCACATACCAGGGTATAGAATAAATGAATGAATATAAATAAATAAATCAGTGTCTTTGTTAATTATCTATGTTATTGATACAGATGTATGTAATGCAGTTTATTTCATCTGATGTTTGATGGTTAATTTGCAACCTAGTCATCTATTTACTTGTTATTTTTATGTAATTTAAGAACCAAACCTACATGGAAGAGTAACCATGTGTTGATCATGAGGCAATACATAATGACAGCTGAAAAATGAAGAGACATTTGGTTTATTCTTATTAAACAGCCTTCAGTGGACCTTGCCTCAGTTACCACGCAGTCATAGCACCACCTGTGCTTCCCAATTTGACCTTCATTACTATGTCATCACTGTCATCATCATCAACCTCTAACCTGTTCTGTTGTAACTCTGCTGTCAGCGTCTTAGCACCTCTGCTCTGACAAAAACATGTCATCATAATGTCAGCAATTAGGTCTAAAGAATGATTTCTCACTGTGCTTGTGTGTGAACACTGTTGTAGGAGTTGACTATATGAGTTATTGTATAAGACTGAAACATGGAGAGCAGAGCCACTCTCACATTTCTAAGATGTCTCATCACATCGTTTTATAAATGATTGTTGTTTAGCGCTGTTACTGTTTTTAGCCGTATGTCTATCTCTGTGCATAAGTCATATTCATTGTATGTGTACACACTTAGCTCTGATTCTGATTATATAATTGACAATATATTAATTGGGGTAGTTTGCTGTTCCTGTAAAACTGAGCAACAGGGCCATTGGGTTTCCCAGGTTACATGTCGGTCACTAACAAATTTACATCAGTGGGTCATGACCTCCCTTAGATAAGAGCAGTAGCTCACAGTTACTTCTATATGATCCACTGACATTTGCACACGTCTATAGCAAAGAAAGACAATCTTTGGTATTTTCTAATTCTGTATGTCAAGCACAAGTCAAATACTCCCCTAACAGCAGAAACCTTCAGAATCAGTTGTTGCATTGCATCATGGTTACATTCCTGTATTTGACTTGTATTGCTGCATCTCAATTCTTCTGATTCTTCCGTCTGCAGTTAATCTGCTCCCATGATTTCAATCATCACAGTGCTGGTGTACAAGAGCTGTTCCTAAACACACCACTCTTCTGTCCAAAAATAATTGCCATCGGTGAAGTTTGTGGTCGGAGAGAGGACTGAATCCATCCTCAGTTTGAGTAGATTTCATTTTCTTTAATAAACTGTCACACGCCACAAAGACTGTCAGCAGTAGATGTTACAGGTGCAGCCTTTCCCATAATAGATACAAATTAAATTCATGCCAGACTGTGAATATATGAAGTTTATTATGTTCTTTAAAATACAACGTAGTCAAATAAAACTATACACATTATGTTCAAGGGTAATGGAGTGACAGATATATACTCACCAAAATTAACATTTGTTTCCCTTTCTACCCCCAAAATGTAAAAAACACAACCCCATCCCATCTACAACATAAACACCATGACAAGTCATTGATCAATTGAACCAATAATCTTACACTTATCAACAGCACATATAAGAAGAACTAAGCAGAGATTACTAGAATCAGGTGACTTGTATAGCTTCTAATGACTATTCATACCACTGTTAATACTGTTCATTTCACATTCTATATTTGACCTATTTACAAGTAGATGGTGATGCAAGAGAAAATCATCAGTGCTGACAATCTCTTCTTATAACATCAATCAGACATTTGGGTCTTTACAAAGTTGTGGCAGATTATTGACATTATTGTCCAGCAGTACACTCACATCTGGGCACTGCAGAGTAAATTCCCTCTCTGCAGCTTCCTGGTCCTGCGCACTGTGGAAGGGGTTCATGTTGTGTTTGTTGGAGAAAAAGGAATCTAGAAGTTTTCAGCCATAGGCTGTTGCAAATCCTAAAGCATTTCTCTGTGACTTCAGATTTACTGATACACGTGTGACTATTTTGTACAGCTACACATTCCACTGGTGCATGTGCTCAGTTGTTTTGCTCCAACAATACCTTCATAGTTTGGTCCTCTACGGACAGGACAACCCGGGGGTCTGAAAGAGCATACTGCGCATGCGGATGGCTCCCTATTCCAATGGGCTCACAGGCGTTCAGATTTCAGATAGGGGGCGGGACATCCTGCAGTTGTACTGTTCTCGATTGGCTGCGGCCCTTCAGACCGGGAATATTTTGAAAGTATGGGCGTGTGCAGCCCATGATTCAGTTATGTTTGAGTGTTTGTCAAACTGACAAAACTTCGTAACGCCACTTGCAGTTAGCACATTCACATTGACCGACTTACGTGGCGTAAATATTAAGTAGTTCTTCTCAAATCTCCATGGAGCAAGAAGCACGGGAAAACCCGTCTGCTGGAACGAGGAAAGCTGGGGACGAGATGTCGGACATCGTGGAGGTTGATTTTGAGTCCTACGTCAACGTTGAACTCGACATAGAAGAGAACAACCGTCTTGCTGAAGTGGGACACAATGTATCTAGTTTAACCCAAGGTCCGTAATGTGTTTTGTCTTTTTCGTGGATAAGTATTTAAGCGGTACCTCGTGCCAGCGTCTTCGCTTCGCTAACGTGGTTAGCTTGAGACATTTTCAGGTTAACGTTAACTGATATTGCCTCATGTTTAGCTTCTAGTGTTAGTTTGCTGGTCGGTGCGCGTTTCAACACTCGTTTAGACTGTTATCTGTATTAACGTGACAGTAGCTGTCGTAGAAGTGTAAGTTTGAATATTTTCTACCTCTATAATCAGTGGTAGCAAACGCTGGTTAGTACTGGCTAACGTTAGTGTAAACCAGTAATGGTAACTAACGTCACATGAAACAACCTATTTCCTCCAGTTCCTACATTCGTTCAACATGATTCACAGAGGACCTAATGGCTGCATTACATCAACATGCAATCAGCTGACGATGACTTCATTTGGCTAACATCATTCTGAAAAAGTGAGGGTGATAAAATGACATCAGCGTTGGTAATATTATTTTTTTTTTAAATGACGTCAGCGTTGGTAGTATTATTTTTTTTAAAAATGACGTCAGCGTTGGT
>NW_022282191.1:4755-8268 GCF_004355925.1 Anarrhichthys ocellatus
AAATGACGTCAGCGTTGGTAGTATTATTTAAAAAAAAAAAAAATGACGTCAGCGTTGGCAGTATTATTAAAATGACGTCAGCGTTGGCAGTATTATTAAAATTACGTCAGCGTTGGCAGTATTATTAAAATGACGTCAGTGTTGGCAGTATTATTAAAATGATGTCGTCTGGCACCTACTGCCACCTACGTCTAAGCAGAGGAAGATTGAAGATATTTTCAGACTTGTTATTTTGCCTTTACTAATGTAACATTTAGGAATAACTACTTGAATATGTCTGCTGATGTTATGATGCCACGAAAACCCCACACAAATACAGTGACGGCAGCTGACCTGTCGTAACAACAATAGGTGTTCCCAGGATTTGTGGCCCCGCCCGCTCAGCTCGGTTGCAGAGCGAGCCACTCTCCTGACACCTGACTGACGCTTCTCACAGACTGGCCCCTGTGGTGCTGGTGCCACAAGGAGGATCTCGGCTGAACTTGGTCATATTGGAGGTGCAGGAATAAGCATATTATTGGCATTTTTGCTGGAGAAATTAGTCAAATACAAAAATAATTGTAGATTCAAATTGTGTTGATCACCTGCTTAGTCACTGCAGCTCTAGTTTCTGCTCACACGATGCTGTGCAGTCTTCAGTGACACTCTGACTCTTCTGCTGGGATCTGAGCAGGTTTGAGATGTAAAACCCATTCTCATGTTAGGATTCTGTTTGTCAGCTCATGAATTCTCTCTCTGCCTCCTTTGTCCCTCAGCTGATATTAACACTTTTAATGTTGGGTGACATTGTTTTTCACTGGCCCCATCTGATGGCAGGAGTCGGTCTAATTCATAAAGTCTGTGATTCAGCAAACTACTTCTGTGTATTCCACAGTGTAGACGTCTGTGGCTGGTGGGCCGACAGAAACACACACACATAATGTCCATTCCACCATGAGGCTGTCCACACTACTCAGACTGAGAAGTCATCGGTGGAAGCGTGTTTAGCTTAAACATCTGTTGAGGTGATGGTGGGTTGGCCTGTAGCTGTGCCACAGTCAAATCTTCCCATCTCATTGTTATGCTGCTTTGTACCATTTAGGTTGGACTCAGTATTGCATTATATCATATCGTATCATGTATTTGTGCTAATGGGGTGAATGGACTTGCACTTGTATAGTGCTTTCCGACCACTCAAAGTGCTTTAACGCTACATGTCATTAACCCTTTCACAGCCGTTCATACGCTGACCATCCAAGTTTACTTCTGTCAGCTGCTGGATTAACAATCATTGCAACAGCAAATGCATTTTAGAATGTTTCTGTTGTGAAGTAGGGCTGGTCAATTTATTGATATCCTGATATCAGACTAGGTATTGTCTTAGATTTTGGATATTGCGATATCGTATTAAGAGTTGTCTTTTCCGGGTATTAAAGGCTGCATTACAGTAAAGTGTTGTAATTTTCTGAACATACCAGAATATTTTAGCTTTTCTATTCACACTTAGCCATTTTATCAACCTTACTGATGATTGTTTATCAAACATCTCATTGTGTAAGCATAGTCCACACAGACCCTCTGTGAGGGGATCCCAGTGGACGGGAGAGCTAAAGGGCCTTTCCCACAGAGCCGACACATGAAGCCTCATTTCCAACGGCTCACATCCTGCCATGACGCTGTGCCGTGATACGCGCTGAACCCAGCGGCATGCTTTTGTATCGGTTCACTCAACATTAAATTATATGTGGCAATATTTTCATGAAGCCACATTGAGTCCTGTAATGTTATACCCTCCACTCGCAGGCCCCATGTCTCTCAGCTCAGCCACCCTCCACAGGCAGAGACTGGCCTCTGGAGGTGTGTGCTGTGCACTGCAATACATCGCCTCTATATAGCTAGAGAAATAAAAAATAAAAAAATATATATATATACACACACACACACACAGAGAGAGTTGTGTGAAAAAGTGTTTGCCCCCTTCCTGATTTCTTATTTTTTTGCATGTTTGTCACACTTAAATGTTTCAGATCATCAAACAAATTTAAATATTAGACAAAGATAGCACAAGTAAACACAAAATGCAGTTTTTAAATGAAGGTTTTTATTAAGGGGAAAAAAAATCCAAACCTACATGGCCCTGTGTGAAAAAGTGATTGCCCCCCCCTGCTAAAACATAAATTAACTGTGGTTTATCACATCTTTGGAAAGCTGAGTTCAATTTCTCTACACACCCAGGCCTGATTACTGCCACACCTGTTCTCAATCAAGAAATCACTTAAATAGGACCTGCCTGACAAAGTGAGGTAGACCAAAAGATCCTCAAAAGCTAGACATCATGCTGCCATCCAAAGAAATTCAGGAACAAATGAGAAACAAAGTAATTGAGATCTATCAGTCTGGAAAAGGTTACAAAGCCATTTCTAAAGCTTTGGGACTCCAACGAACCACAGTGAGAGCCATTATCCACAAATGGCGAAAACACGGAACAGTGGTGAACCTTCCCAGGAGTGGCCGGCCGACCAAAATTACCCCAAGAGCGCAGCGACGACTCATCCAAGAGGTCACAAAAGACCCCAGAACAACATCCAAAGAACTGCAGGCCTCACTTGCCTCAATTAAGGTCAGTGTTCATGACTCCACCATAAGAAAGAGACTGGGCAAAAATGGCCTGCATGGCAGAGTTCCAAGACGAAAACCACTGCTGAGCAAAAAGAACATAAAGGCTTGTCTCAGTTTTGCCAGAAAACATCTTGATGATCCCCAAGACTTTTGGGAAAATACTCTGTGGACTGACGAGAAAAAAGTTGAACTTTTTGGAAGGTGTATGTCCCATTACATCTGGCGTAAAAGTAACATGACATTTCAGAAAAGGAACATCATACCAACAGTAAAATATGGTGGTGGTAGTGTGATGGTCTGGGGCTGTTTTGCTGCTTCAGGACCTGGAAGACTTGCTGTGGTAAATGGAACCATGAATTCTGCTGTCTACCAACAAATCCTGAAGGAGAATGTCAGGCCATCTGTTCGTGACCTCAAGCTGAAGCGCACTTGGGTTCTGCAGCAGGACAATGATCCAAAACACACCAGCAAGTCCACCTCTGAATGGCTTAAGAAAAACAAAAGGAAGACTTTGGAGTGGCTTAGTCAAAGTCCCGACCTGAATGCAATTGAGATGCTGTGGCATGACCTTAAAAAGGCGGTTCATGCTCGAAAACCCTCCAATGTGGCTGAATTACAACAATTCTGCAAAGATGAGTGGGCCAAAATTCCTCTACAGCGCTGTAAAAGACTCATTGCCAGTTATCGCAAACGCTTGATTGCAGTTGTTGCTGCTAAGGGTGGCCCAACCAGTTATTAGGTTTAGGGGGCAATCACTTTTTCACACAGGGCCATGTAGGTTTGGATTTTTTTTCCCACTTAATAATAAAAACCTTCATTTAAAAACTGCATTTTGTGTTTACTTGTGTTATCTTTGTCTAATATTTAAATTTGTTTGATGATCTGAAACATTTAAGTGTGACAAACATGCAAAAA
>NW_022282192.1:0-8249 GCF_004355925.1 Anarrhichthys ocellatus
TGGACTCACTGGGAGAAGTGAAGAATCCACTCTGCAGCTCTCTGGTTGTTCTCTGCAGAGTTCTGCTGCTAAATGCAAAACTATCAGAAGCGTTTGGATGATGAGGCGGACGCTTATGGCTCTGAATTTGGTTATCGTTGATGCCGATGGACATTACCTTAACATAGTCTATGAGAGAGATTGATTTTATAATTTGGTATTTCCTGCTGCTAACTGTTAGATATTGTTTGTAAGGGACCAAACTTTTTTGGTATAATTCCATTTAATCAGTTTGGGTAAGTTCAGCAGCTGAGAAAACATACTGGAGAACTATAGTGAATTAGTGTTTTATTGGCAGACGAGAGTCCCAAAATAGAAATATGCAGCAAATGTAATCTGACATTCTAGGATTATAAATCTCTAATGCAGATATCAGATGAAACTTTGACGCAGTCCAAAGTTTGATTTAACCTGACACCTCTAGAAATGCCAGTTATGTTTGTAGAAATAAACAATCAGTACATAAGCTATTCCAGCTCTTCTGTGCACAGTAGTAGGTTACTTTTGACTGTTTATTTGTCCTTTTTGTTTGCAGGATAATTATTTAGTGAGAACTCACTTTCTACTTTTACTTTAAAAAAATTTCCATCAAGTCAATATACTTTTTTTAAATGGTTTTTCAGTGGTTTGCTAATGCATCTGGAGGTTGGAAGTAGCACTTGAATTTGTATTATTTGCAAATGTTAACTTTTCGTTTTTGTTATTCGAGCTTTGATTGTGTTTAGATACCAGGATGGTATTAAGTCTTTTCCCGCTGTCTTGCATAACAGGTATGTGCCAACATGCACGTCCACATACAGTGCCCTCCAGAATTATTGGCACCCTTTAGTAAAAATGAGCAAACAGGCTGTGAAAAAACGTCTTTATTGTTTATCCTCATGATCTTTCATTCAAAATATTCACAAAAATCTAACCTTTAACTGAAGTAACATAATTGAAAGAAACATTAAATTCTTATCCTGAAACAAATCGTTTTCTCAAAAATATATGTGCCACAATTATTGGCACCCCTTCATTTAATATTTTGTGCAGCCTCCCTTTGCCAAGATAACAGCTCCGAGTCTTCTCCTATAATGCGTGATGAGGTTGGTGAACACATGGCACTGGATCTGAGACCATTCCTCCATGCAGAATCTCTCCAGATCCTTCAGATCTCGAGGTCGACGCTTGTGGACTCTCCTCTTCAGCTCATCCCACAGATGTTCTATGGGGTTTAGGTCTGGGGACTGTGATGGCCATGGCAAAACCTTTATTCTGTGGTCGGTGAACCATTTTTGTGTAGATTTTGAGGTGTGCTTCGGATCATTGTCCTGCTGGAGGGTCCAACCACGGCCCATTTTAAGCTTCCTGGCAGAGGCTGTTAGGTTTTCATTTAATATCTGCTAGTATTTGATGGAGTCCAGGATACCATGTATCCTAACAAGATGTCCAGGGCCTTTGGAAGAAAAACAGCCCCACAACATCAAAGATCCGCCAACATACTTCACAGTGGGTATGAGGTGCTTCTCTGTGTGGCTATCTTTCTGTCTACGCCAAACCCACCTTTGTTGTTTGTTGCCAAAAAGCTCTATTTTGGTCTCATCTGACCATATAACCCGGTCCCATTGAAAGTCCCAGTAACGTTTGGCAAACTGTAGGCGCTTTAGTTTGTTGCCGATTGACAGCAGAGGCTTTTTTCTGGCAACCCTCCCAAACAACTTGTGGTGATGTAGGTGGCGTCTGATGGTAGTTTTGGTGACTTTCTGACCCCAAGACTCAACTAACCCCTGCAGTTCTCCAGCTGTGATCCTTGGAGATTCTTTTGCCAGTCGAACCATCCTCCTCACGGTGCGTGGGGTCAATGTACACACAGGTCCTCTTCCAGGCTGATTCTTAACATCTCCTGTCTCTTTAAACTTCTTAATTATTGCCCTGATAGTGGAAATGGGTATTTTCAACTGTTTAGAGATTTTCTTATATCCTTTTCCTGATTTGTGCAGCTCAACAACTTTTCGTCGCACATCGTCACTGTGTTCTCTGGTCTTTCCCATGGTGATGAATGACAAAGTGAATTTGGCCTGTGTCACCTCATATTTATACCCCAGTGCAACAGGAAATCATGGTTGACCACTTAAGAGTTCCTAATCAAACAGGTGAACTTAAAAATGTAAAATATGACTGGAATTATACTTTAGTTAGATTTTAATCATGAGATTTTCTAGGGGTGCCAATAATTGTGACACACATGTTTTGGAGAAAAATATTTATTTAATGTCAACATTTTTTTTTCTTTGAATAATTTTACTTCAATGAAAAGGTAAGATGTTTGTGAATATTTTGAGTGAAAGACCAAGAGGATAAACAGCAAAGAATTTTTTTAACACCCTGTTTTGCTCAAATTCTCTGAGGGTGCCAATAATTCTGGAGGGCACTGTACTCGTACTTAATGGTCAAGATAAATGAGCCGATATCTGCGTTCATGTCTGTAGCCATGAATGAAGAATGTTCTTTACAGCCTATCTTTATGAAATGAAATTAATGATTAATTGAGCAACTGTGGGACTTCCTCATACAGACAGACAAAGAAATACTGAGAAACCGAACAGAAGTTAGAAGAAAAATACAGAACAGAAAATGAAGGTGTTGAAATATGTATCGACCCCAATTTACCACAACATCAAGAAGAAACCTGTGTATCTAAGCAATTTCCTGATGGCAGTCCTCCATATTATACAAGCTTTTCAAAACCCACTGTAAAGTTTTAAGAACATTAATCCAGTTGAACAAAGTTCTGCCTCACCTTGAATAAACTAAAGACAGAGGTGGGTGTGGTTTATATGTAGATCAACATAGTCTACATGAGAGAGATTGATTTTTTTATTTTGGTATTTCCTGCTGCTCACTGTTAGATATTGTTTGTAAGAGACCAAACTTTTTTGGTATGATTCCATTTAATCAGCTTACTGTCACAGCTCTGTCACTTCTATCTAGCCTTTTCCACCTTTCACTCACCTAATCAGTTCATTCAGTGCACCTGCCAGTCACACTCACCTCATCAGCTCATCACTCTCACCTGCTCACTCTGCCTCTTCACTATTTAAACCCCTGCCTCACACAGACTCACTGCCAGATCGTTCTCTGCATTCACGCATTCACCCAAGGACTGATTCCCTGTTCCGGACCCTGCCTGTTCCGGACTACCTCGCCTTGCCTCTGCCCTGGTAACTTGCTCAGCCTTCTGTCCTTGACCAGGAGAATCCTGTCGCTGTTCTTCCTGAGAATATTCTTCCTGCCGTGTGTTGAAGAAAATAAAGAACTCGAATCAAACAATTCCTGGTGTTGTCGTACTGCTCCTGGGTCCTAACTACACCCGTAACACTTACAAGTCAATTTGTAATTGCAAAAAAAAAAAAAAGGATGCATTCAATGTTTATATTCTAAATGTACTGGTGTAATATGTTTGTCTTCGCTGCAAAGTTCAAAATGTTGTACTTCATGTTTGTGTCTGTGCTGCACGACTTCCACCACCAGGTAGCGCCTTTAACTAAATCTAGTCTACTTTGAGTCAGAAGTAGCAGAAGTAGAACAAATACTTTTCTGAGTTTATTCATTGCAGTTTGTAGTCGTAAGTTCAGCAGCTGAGAAAACATACTGGAGAACTATAGTGAATTAGTGTTTTATTGGCAGACGAGAGTCCCAAAATAGAAATATGCAGCAAATGTAATCTGACATTCTAGGATTATAAATCTCTAATGCAGATATCAGATGAAACTTTGACGCAGTCCAAAGTTTGATTTAACCTGACACCTCTAGAAATGCCAGTTATGTTTGTAGAAATAATCAGTACATTCCAGCTCTTTTATGCACAGTTACAGATTACTTTTGAATGTTTATTTGGCCTTTTTGTTTGCAGGGTAGAACTCACTTTTTGCTTTTACTTTTTAAAATGTCCTTTTGGTCAATGCACTTTTTTTTTTTTTTTCAGTGATTTGCTAATGCAACTGGAGGTTGGAAGTTGCACTTGAATTATTTTCAAACGTTAACTTTTAGTTTTTGTTATTCAAGCAGCTATGTGTTTAGGTTCTGTATGTATGATGGTACCAAGGTATGTGCCAACATGCAAATACTGAGAAACCAAACAAATATTATATAAAAAATACAGAAAATAAAAGTAGTGAAAGATGTATTTGCCACAACATGAAGAAGAAGAGCTTGTCACAACATGAGACATACCAGACGACTAAAGATGATAAAAGTGATCTCAGAGTTCATCTCTGTAGTGTTCAGTAAATCCTGTTACACATGTTTGTTAACCCGTGCATGCAAGCAATTTATTGATGCCAGTCCTCCATATTTTAAAGGCTTTTTAAAACCCGCTGTAGGTGACTATGAGCAACTTTCCAGTAGTCACCGAGAGGCTAAACAGGGGAGATTAAACTTGCGGACGCGCTGGCTGTAACGTAAATGACTTCCGGAATCCAGTGGATGAGTTTCGAGTGTTTCGAGTGTTATTTGTGGCAACAAATAAACGTTGATTCTAGATGGCATACAATCATAACTCAATAATTTGTCAATATTAATGTGAATAACATGTAAAAATAGCGTGAAATAGCGGTCAACAAAAAATAAGGCTCCCTCTCTCACCCCCTCTCCTTCCAATCCTTCCCCTAGTCTAACTCTGACAGCTGATAAACCCCCATTGTGGCTATTCCCAGCACCACGTGACTCAATCACCGGAAGTGACAAAAAAGGGCATAAAAAATGACACTGCAAAGTTTTAGAAGCATAAACCCAGTTGAACAAAGTTCTGCCTCGCCCTGAATAAACTAAAGACAGAGGTGGGTGTGGTTTATATGTAGATAAAGAGATGAAAGCAAAACTAAACTTAACAGAGTGAATTGCACGGATTGAAGTTTGGTCACATAATATCTGAAGCCACAAGGAGTTGTAGACGTACCAAGTGGAGACAAACAGATGTCGGAGTTAAGGTAAAGTTTGAATATTTTTTCTGCTGCCAAGACTCCAGATTGTTTTCACAGCAAAGCCTAAAATATTGGCAGCCTATAATAAGATAAAGTTATGTCTATGCATATATTTTACCTTAAAAACCCTGATTTTTGTGTTTACTGAGTTGTAATGTGTGAAATATGATCGTCTCTCTCCGTCTCTGTAGGTGTCTGTCATTAATAGGCCTGAAAAAGGTCAATATATTAAGAATAATGAGAATAAAGGATACACTTGAACAGAATTGAAAATATGTAAATGGTAAATGGGAAGGTTTAGTGGTTTTATCTATCTTCCACATATACACCACAAACACTTTATTGTTTTTTGTACTTTTTGTTTTTGTTCTGTGCTTTTGTTAATTATCTGCAAATCAAGTTTTGGTTATAAAAATAGGCTCGTTGAGTTGAGTTGAATTGCACCTCGCCTGGAAGGTGTACGAGAGCAGGCGGCAACAGCACCGGGCGTTAAAAAAAACTAACCGCACTGACGTGGAGAAATGAAGACGAAACCGAATGTCAGCTGCTGTTTTAGCAGCCAAGTAAAAGATCTGTTTATATTTTAACCACGCAGCTAATACAATGAGGACATGAAGACAATATACCAAGAAGAGAAACAATCTTTGAGCTTTTTGCAGAGAAAAAGACAGAAAAGCCGATAGGAACAGCAAAGTGTCAAATAACTGTGTATGTGTATTATTAGGAGACAGATGTGTGAATGCCTGAAACCCCCAAAGGCCACACAATAGGTTATAAAGATGTTAAATACATTTTAGTGTTTTTTTTTTAGTGTTGCATAAATGTAGAAAAGTAATGTTGCATGTAGTGAAATGATCACCTCTTAGCTTTTGGTATGTCATCAATCACTGTAAAATCATTTCACTGTTCAAAATAGATTATTGTAACTTATTGTGTTCATAAGTAGAATATTGTTAAAAATTAAGTTTTCTGAAAACAGGAAGTCATTAAACACATTGATAAACGATTTGTGCTCTGGTAAGTATTCTTTCCTCTTTTCCATCCGATCATCTCACGATTCCTCAGAATTTACTTTGGATCCATTGGAGGGGTCCTGACCCCCAGGTTGGGAACTAGAATACTGATGTATCTAGAGCAGGGGTCACCAACCTTTTTTAAACTGAGAGCTACTTCAAGGGTACCGAGTAGTACGAAGGGCTACTTCTTTGATACAAACTTTCTGAATAACAAAGTTGCACACATCCCCTTAATAATAATAATATATGTGAAGAGACTGTTTGATCACATGTCATTTAATTATTCCTCACAATAATTATTAAGAATGATTTCCACAACAGTGATGGTATAGCTACACATATATATTTAAACATGCAACTTTTATTTCTGTTATTTGAAAGTCAGAGGTATCACATCTGATATTTTTGTATCATCACATGATTAAAGCCGGTTACTTTTGCACATAGCGCCTGCTGGTGAATGATCCAGTGGTAATGTAGAAATTCTGTGAAGTCTGGGTCACCTTTGCATTGCGCAATGAAGCCTGCATGCCGGCCCGTCATGGCGGGAGCCCCGTCTGTAGTCACCGACACCAGCTTTTCCAATGGTACCTTTTTCTCCACGAAGAAACTAGTAAAAAGTCTCGTCTATAGCCGAGCGGGGGATCCAACCCTCCGAGGCGCGCGAGCGTCTTCGGGCGCCCGCGTTCAAACCTCTAGTCTGGGCCTTTTCGGTCGGATGGCGTTGCCTCACCTCTACCCCCGCCACCCCTGAGTTGTTGCCCCGCGGCCTGTTCCGAGGATTTACGGACCTGACGACAGGGTGCGCTCGCAGCGCGCGTCTGGCGCCAACGAGAAGCGCCCGCAATTCGGAACCTAGTGCGGTGCGGCGGCCTCGTCCTGGCTGTCCGCCGTGCGCCTCCGAGTACCCAACTCTGTTATGACAAGAAATATTGTCATTTTAAAATCTACACTAATGCAAGCGTTTTTGATTAAAAAAGAACAGCAACTACAATTTTAGACGGAGCTCCATGGTGACTAGTGCTATTTTTAGAACATGCCTTGCGCGCGACTCACGTGGTCCCTGCGGGCGACAGGGTGCCAGCGGGCACCATGTTGGCTACCTCTGATCTAGACAGTGTAGGTGGGCCTTAATAGTCATTAATAAATACATACATGCATATGTATTGTGTTATATGGTTTATGGTAAAGCCAGTATTCTCCTTTTGCCTTTTTTGTTTGTAATTTATTTTTGTTGAAGTTGTGTGAGTCTGTCTCTTTCAGTATAGTCATTTTGTAGTCATTTTGTTGTCTTTTTGCATTTCTCTATAGTCGTTTGTCTCTTTTGTTGCTGTTTTTTGGTCTCTTTGTAGTTGTTCTTTTCTTGTTGTTTTCTTGTCTTTTTACCTTCTTGTGGTTGTTTTGTGTGTCTGTGTCTCTTTGTAATCAGTTTGTCTTCTTTTTTGTGTCTCTCTGTAGTTTTGTCTCTTTGTAGCTGTTTTGTGTCTCTGTATCTCTTTGTAGTCATTTAGTTCATGTTGGAGTGGTTTTGTGGTGTTTTGTGTAGTTTATGTCTCTCCTGTAGCTGTTTTGTGTTTCTGCAGGTCTTTGTTGTTATTTAGTTCATGTTGTAGTTTTTTGTTGTCTCTTTGTGTAATTCTTGTTGCTGTTTTGTGTCTCTGAATCTCTTTTGTAGTTATTTAGTGTCTCTTTGTAGTTGTTTGGTGTCTCTTTCAGTGATGTTGTGCGGGTGAAGCAACTCTCAGTGCTGCTGTTGGTTCAAACACTGCAGCTCAACTTCAGTATTTAGTTCACTCTGGAGATGAAGAGTGGCTGTCTGACTCCTGTCCAAAGCTTCCTGCAGCTCCACAGCAACAGTTTAGTTTGAATTAGTTTTGAACTTTCACAAACTGGAAGATGTTTTGTGTTTCAGAAAGGAACTTCAGGAGGCCTTGTGCTGCTACATCGGGGATACCCTCATCTACATCGACACAGTGAGAGAATTCTGTGAGAGGAGCCATAAATGGATGCTTCGGAGGGAGACAGAGTTGCTCATGATGATGGACATCAAAGACAGGGCTGACAACATCGACCTAACCTTCGACCATGTCAAAAAGTCAGAGAAAAAATGGAAGGCCTTTTCTGAATACATGAGGAGCAAGGCAACCCAGGTGACTGCAGACAGCAGGCGTGCAGAGCTGGAGACGGAGCTGGCTGCTGTGCTGAAGGACACTCTGGGAGGTCTGCAGAAGCT
>NW_022282193.1:0-8246 GCF_004355925.1 Anarrhichthys ocellatus
TGGACTCACTGGGAGAAGTGAAGAATCCACTCTGCAGCTCTCTGGTTGTTCTCTGCAGAGTTCTGCTGCTAAATGCAAAACTATCAGAAGCGTTTGGATGATGAGGCGGACGCTTATGGCTCTGAATTTGGTTATCGTTGATGCCGATGGACATTACCTTAACATAGTCTATGAGAGAGATTGATTTTATAATTTGGTATTTCCTGCTGCTAACTGTTAGATATTGTTTGTAAGGGACCAAACTTTTTTGGTATAATTCCATTTAATCAGTTTGGGTAAGTTCAGCAGCTGAGAAAACATACTGGAGAACTATAGTGAATTAGTGTTTTATTGGCAGACGAGAGTCCCAAAATAGAAATATGCAGCAAATGTAATCTGACATTCTAGGATTATAAATCTCTAATGCAGATATCAGATGAAACTTTGACGCAGTCCAAAGTTTGATTTAACCTGACACCTCTAGAAATGCCAGTTATGTTTGTAGAAATAAACAATCAGTACATAAGCTATTCCAGCTCTTCTGTGCACAGTAGTAGGTTACTTTTGACTGTTTATTTGTCCTTTTTGTTTGCAGGATAATTATTTAGTGAGAACTCACTTTCTACTTTTACTTTAAAAAAATTTCCATCAAGTCAATATACTTTTTTTAAATGGTTTTTCAGTGGTTTGCTAATGCATCTGGAGGTTGGAAGTAGCACTTGAATTTGTATTATTTGCAAATGTTAACTTTTCGTTTTTGTTATTCGAGCTTTGATTGTGTTTAGATACCAGGATGGTATTAAGTCTTTTCCCGCTGTCTTGCATAACAGGTATGTGCCAACATGCACGTCCACATACAGTGCCCTCCAGAATTATTGGCACCCTTTAGTAAAAATGAGCAAACAGGCTGTGAAAAAACGTCTTTATTGTTTATCCTCATGATCTTTCATTCAAAATATTCACAAAAATCTAACCTTTAACTGAAGTAACATAATTGAAAGAAACATTAAATTCTTATCCTGAAACAAATCGTTTTCTCAAAAATATATGTGCCACAATTATTGGCACCCCTTCATTTAATATTTTGTGCAGCCTCCCTTTGCCAAGATAACAGCTCCGAGTCTTCTCCTATAATGCGTGATGAGGTTGGTGAACACATGGCACTGGATCTGAGACCATTCCTCCATGCAGAATCTCTCCAGATCCTTCAGATCTCGAGGTCGACGCTTGTGGACTCTCCTCTTCAGCTCATCCCACAGATGTTCTATGGGGTTTAGGTCTGGGGACTGTGATGGCCATGGCAAAACCTTTATTCTGTGGTCGGTGAACCATTTTTGTGTAGATTTTGAGGTGTGCTTCGGATCATTGTCCTGCTGGAGGGTCCAACCACGGCCCATTTTAAGCTTCCTGGCAGAGGCTGTTAGGTTTTCATTTAATATCTGCTAGTATTTGATGGAGTCCAGGATACCATGTATCCTAACAAGATGTCCAGGGCCTTTGGAAGAAAAACAGCCCCACAACATCAAAGATCCGCCAACATACTTCACAGTGGGTATGAGGTGCTTCTCTGTGTGGCTATCTTTCTGTCTACGCCAAACCCACCTTTGTTGTTTGTTGCCAAAAAGCTCTATTTTGGTCTCATCTGACCATATAACCCGGTCCCATTGAAAGTCCCAGTAACGTTTGGCAAACTGTAGGCGCTTTAGTTTGTTGCCGATTGACAGCAGAGGCTTTTTTCTGGCAACCCTCCCAAACAACTTGTGGTGATGTAGGTGGCGTCTGATGGTAGTTTTGGTGACTTTCTGACCCCAAGACTCAACTAACCCCTGCAGTTCTCCAGCTGTGATCCTTGGAGATTCTTTTGCCAGTCGAACCATCCTCCTCACGGTGCGTGGGGTCAATGTACACACAGGTCCTCTTCCAGGCTGATTCTTAACATCTCCTGTCTCTTTAAACTTCTTAATTATTGCCCTGATAGTGGAAATGGGTATTTTCAACTGTTTAGAGATTTTCTTATATCCTTTTCCTGATTTGTGCAGCTCAACAACTTTTCGTCGCACATCGTCACTGTGTTCTCTGGTCTTTCCCATGGTGATGAATGACAAAGTGAATTTGGCCTGTGTCACCTCATATTTATACCCCAGTGCAACAGGAAATCATGGTTGACCACTTAAGAGTTCCTAATCAAACAGGTGAACTTAAAAATGTAAAATATGACTGGAATTATACTTTAGTTAGATTTTAATCATGAGATTTTCTAGGGGTGCCAATAATTGTGACACACATGTTTTGGAGAAAAATATTTATTTAATGTCAACATTTTTTTTTCTTTGAATAATTTTACTTCAATGAAAAGGTAAGATGTTTGTGAATATTTTGAGTGAAAGACCAAGAGGATAAACAGCAAAGAATTTTTTTAACACCCTGTTTTGCTCAAATTCTCTGAGGGTGCCAATAATTCTGGAGGGCACTGTACTCGTACTTAATGGTCAAGATAAATGAGCCGATATCTGCGTTCATGTCTGTAGCCATGAATGAAGAATGTTCTTTACAGCCTATCTTTATGAAATGAAATTAATGATTAATTGAGCAACTGTGGGACTTCCTCATACAGACAGACAAAGAAATACTGAGAAACCGAACAGAAGTTAGAAGAAAAATACAGAACAGAAAATGAAGGTGTTGAAATATGTATCGACCCCAATTTACCACAACATCAAGAAGAAACCTGTGTATCTAAGCAATTTCCTGATGGCAGTCCTCCATATTATACAAGCTTTTCAAAACCCACTGTAAAGTTTTAAGAACATTAATCCAGTTGAACAAAGTTCTGCCTCACCTTGAATAAACTAAAGACAGAGGTGGGTGTGGTTTATATGTAGATCAACATAGTCTACATGAGAGAGATTGATTTTTTTATTTTGGTATTTCCTGCTGCTCACTGTTAGATATTGTTTGTAAGAGACCAAACTTTTTTGGTATGATTCCATTTAATCAGCTTACTGTCACAGCTCTGTCACTTCTATCTAGCCTTTTCCACCTTTCACTCACCTAATCAGTTCATTCAGTGCACCTGCCAGTCACACTCACCTCATCAGCTCATCACTCTCACCTGCTCACTCTGCCTCTTCACTATTTAAACCCCTGCCTCACACAGACTCACTGCCAGATCGTTCTCTGCATTCACGCATTCACCCAAGGACTGATTCCCTGTTCCGGACCCTGCCTGTTCCGGACTACCTCGCCTTGCCTCTGCCCTGGTAACTTGCTCAGCCTTCTGTCCTCGACCAGGAGAATCCTGTCGCTGTTCTTCCTGAGAATATTCTTCCTGCCGTGTGTTGAAGAAAATAAAGAACTCGAATCAAACAATTCCTGGTGTTGTCGTACTGCTCCTGGGTCCTAACTACACCCGTAACACTTACAAGTCAATTTGTAATTGCAAAAAAAAAAAAAAGGATGCATTCAATGTTTATATTCTAAATGTACTGGTGTAATATGTTTGTCTTCGCTGCAATGTTCAAAATGTTGTACTTCATGTTTGTGTCTGTGCTGCACGACTTCCACCACCAGGTAGCGCCTTTAACTAAGTCTAGTCTACTTTGAGTCAGAAGTAGCAGAAGTAGAACAAATACTTTTCTGAGTTTATTCATTGCAGTTTGTAGTCGTAAGTTCAGCAGCTGAGAAAACATACTGGAGAACTATAGTGAATTAGTGTTTTATTGGCAGACGAGAGTCCCAAAATAGAAATATGCAGCAAATGTAATCTGACATTCTAGGATTATAAATCTCTAATGCAGATATCAGATGAAACTTTGACGCAGTCCAAAGTTTGATTTAACCTGACACCTCTAGAAATGCCAGTTATGTTTGTAGAAATAATCAGTACATTCCAGCTCTTTTATGCACAGTTACAGATTACTTTTGAATGTTTATTTGGCCTTTTTGTTTGCAGGGTAGAACTCACTTTTTGCTTTTACTTTTTAAAATGTCCTTTTGGTCAATGCACTTTTTTTTTTTTTTTCAGTGATTTGCTAATGCAACTGGAGGTTGGAAGTTGCACTTGAATTATTTTCAAACGTTAACTTTTAGTTTTTGTTATTCAAACAGCTATGTGTTTAGGTTCTGTATGTATGATGGTACCAAGGTATGTGCCAACATGCAAATACTGAGAAACCAAACAAATATTAGATAAAAAATACAGAAAATAAAAGTAGTGAAAGATGTATTTGCCACAACATGAAGAAGAGCTTGTCACAACATGAGACATACCAGACGACTAAAGATGATAAAAGTGATCTCAGAGTTCATCTCTGTAGTGTTCAGTAAATCCTGTTACACATGTTTGTTAACCCGTGCATGCAAGCAATTTATTGATGCCAGTCCTCCATATTTTAAAGGCTTTTTAAAACCCGCTGTAGGTGACTATGAGCAACTTTCCAGTAGTCACCGAGAGGCTAAACAGGGGAGATTAAACTTGCGGACGCGCTGGCTGTAACGTAAATGACTTCCGGAATCCAGTGGATGAGTTTCGAGTGTTTCGAGTGTTATTTGTGGCAACAAATAAACGTTGATTCTAGATGGCATACAATCATAACTCAATAATTTGTCAATATTAATGTGAATAACATGTAAAAATAGCGTGAAATAGCGGTCAACAAAAAATAAGGCTCCCTCTCTCACCCCCTCTCCTTCCAATCCTTCCCCTAGTCTAACTCTGACAGCTGATAAACCCCCATTGTGGCTATTCCCAGCACCACGTGACTCAATCACCGGAAGTGACAAAAAAGGGCATAAAAAATGACACTGCAAAGTTTTAGAAGCATAAACCCAGTTGAACAAAGTTCTGCCTCGCCCTGAATAAACTAAAGACAGAGGTGGGTGTGGTTTATATGTAGATAAAGAGATGAAAGCAAAACTAAACTTAACAGAGTGAATTGCACGGATTGAAGTTTGGTCACATAATATCTGAAGCCACAAGGAGTTGTAGACGTACCAAGTGGAGACAAACAGATGTCGGAGTTAAGGTAAAGTTTGAATATTTTTTCTGCTGCCAAGACTCCAGATTGTTTTCACAGCAAAGCCTAAAATATTGGCAGCCTATAATAAGATAAAGTTATGTCTATGCATATATTTTACCTTAAAAACCCTGATTTTTGTGTTTACTGAGTTGTAATGTGTGAAATATGATCGTCTCTCTCCGTCTCTGTAGGTGTCTGTCATTAATAGGCCTGAAAAAGGTCAATATATTAAGAATAATGAGAATAAAGGATACACTTGAACAGAATTGAAAATATGTAAATGGTAAATGGGAAGGTTTAGTGGTTTTATCTATCTTCCACATATACACCACAAACACTTTATTGTTTTTTGTACTTTTTGTTTTTGTTCTGTGCTTTTGTTAATTATCTGCAAATCAAGTTTTGGTTATAAAAATAGGCTCGTTGAGTTGAGTTGAATTGCACCTCGCCTGGAAGGTGTACGAGAGCAGGCGGCAACAGCACGGGGCGTTAAAAAAAACTAACCGCACTGACGTGGAGAAATGAAGACGAAACCGAATGTCAGCTGCTGTTTTAGCAGCCAAGTAAAAGATCTGTTTATATTTTAACCACGCAGCTAATACAATGAGGACATGAAGACAATATACCAAGAAGAGAAACAATCTTTGAGCTTTTTGCAGAGAAAAAGACAGAAAAGCCGATAGGAACAGCAAAGTGTCAAATAACTGTGTATGTGTATTATTAGGAGACAGATGTGTGAATGCCTGAAACCCCCAAAGGCCACACAATAGGTTATAAAGATGTTAAATACATTTTAGTGTTTTTTTTTTAGTGTTGCATAAATGTAGAAAAGTAATGTTGCATGTAGTGAAATGATCACCTCTTAGCTTTTGGTATGTCATCAATCACTGTAAAATCATTTCACTGTTCAAAATAGATTATTGTAACTTATTGTGTTCATAAGTAGAATATTGTTAAAAATTAAGTTTTCTGAAAACAGGAAGTCATTAAACACATTGATAAACGATTTGTGCTCTGGTAAGTATTCTTTCCTCTTTTCCATCCGATCATCTCACGATTCCTCAGAATTTACTTTGGATCCATTGGAGGGGTCCTGACCCCCAGGTTGGGAACTAGAATACTGATGTATCTAGATCAGGGGTCACCAACCTTTTTTAAACTGAGAGCTACTTCAAGGGTACCGAGTAGTACGAAGGGCTACTTCTTTGATACAAACTTTCTGAATAACAAAGTTGCACACATCCCCTTAATAATAATAATATATGTGAAGAGACTGTTTGATCACATGTCATTTAATTATTCCTCACAATAATTATTAAGAATGATTTCCACAACAGTGATGGTATAGCTACACATATATATTTAAACATGCAACTTTTATTTCTGTTATTTGAAAGTCAGAGGTATCACATCTGATATTTTTGTATCATCACATGATTAAAGCCGGTTACTTTTGCACATAGCGCCTGCTGGTGAATGATCCAGTGGTAATGTAGAAATTCTGTGAAGTCTGGGTCACCTTTGCATTGCGCAATGAAGCCTGCATGCCGGCCCGTCATGGCGGGAGCCCCGTCTGTAGTCACCGACACCAGCTTTTCCAATGGTACCTTTTTCTCCACGAAGAAACTAGTAAAAAGTCTCGTCTATAGCCGAGCGGGGGATCCAACCCTCCGAGGCGCGCGAGCGTCTTCGGGCGCCCGCGTTCAAACCTCTAGTCTGGGCCTTTTCGGTCGGATGGCGTTGCCTCACCTCTACCCCCGCCACCCCTGAGTTGTTGCCCCGCGGCCTGTTCCGAGGATTTACGGACCTGACGACAGGGTGCGCTCGCAGCGCGCGTCTGGCGCCAACGAGAAGCGCCCGCAATTCGGAACCTAGTGCGGTGCGGCGGCCTCGTCCTGGCTGTCCGCCGTGCGCCTCCGAGTACCCAACTCTGTTATGACAAGAAATATTGTCATTTTAAAATCTACACTAATGCAAGCGTTTTTGATTAAAAAAGAACAGCAACTACAATTTTAGACGGAGCTCCATGGTGACTAGTGCTATTTTTAGAACATGCCTTGCGCGCGACTCACGTGGTCCCTGCGGGCGACAGGGTGCCAGCGGGCACCATGTTGGCTACCTCTGATCTAGACAGTGTAGGTGGGCCTTAATAGTCATTAATAAATACATACATGCATATGTATTGTGTTATATGGTTTATGGTAAAGCCAGTATTCTCCTTTTGCCTTTTTTGTTTGTAATTTATTTTTGTTGAAGTTGTGTGAGTCTGTCTCTTTCAGTATAGTCATTTTGTAGTCATTTTGTTGTCTTTTTGCATTTCTCTATAGTCGTTTGTCTCTTTTGTTGCTGTTTTTTGGTCTCTTTGTAGTTGTTCTTTTCTTGTTGTTTTCTTGTCTTTTTACCTTCTTGTGGTTGTTTTGTGTGTCTGTGTCTCTTTGTAATCAGTTTGTCTTCTTTTTTGTGTCTCTCTGTAGTTTTGTCTCTTTGTAGCTGTTTTGTGTCTCTGTATCTCTTTGTAGTCATTTAGTTCATGTTGGAGTGGTTTTGTGGTGTTTTGTGTAGTTTATGTCTCTCCTGTAGCTGTTTTGTGTTTCTGCAGGTCTTTGTTGTTATTTAGTTCATGTTGTAGTTTTTTGTTGTCTCTTTGTGTAATTCTTGTTGCTGTTTTGTGTCTCTGAATCTCTTTTGTAGTTATTTAGTGTCTCTTTGTAGTTGTTTGGTGTCTCTTTCAGTGATGTTGTGCGGGTGAAGCAACTCTCAGTGCTGCTGTTGGTTCAAACACTGCAGCTCAACTTCAGTATTTAGTTCACTCTGGAGATGAAGAGTGGCTGTCTGACTCCTGTCCAAAGCTTCCTGCAGCTCCACAGCAACAGTTTAGTTTGAATTAGTTTTGAACTTTCACAAACTGGAAGATGTTTTGTGTTTCAGAAAGGAACTTCAGGAGGCCTTGTGCTGCTACATCGGGGATACCCTCATCTACATCGACACAGTGAGAGAATTCTGTGAGAGGAGCCATAAATGGATGCTTCGGAGGGAGACAGAGTTGCTCATGATGATGGACATCAAAGACAGGGCTGACAACATCGACCTAACCTTCGACCATGTCAAAAAGTCAGAGAAAAAATGGAAGGCCTTTTCTGAATACATGAGGAGCAAGGCAACCCAGGTGACTGCAGACAGCAGGCGTGCAGAGCTGGAGACGGAGCTGGCTGCTGTGCTGAAGGACACTCTGGGAGGTCTGCAGAAGCT
>NW_022282194.1:0-8238 GCF_004355925.1 Anarrhichthys ocellatus
AGACAACCTTCTCTTGCTCCTTTCTCTGATTGGACAGTCCAAATGTCCGTCAAGTCCTCGTAGAGCCATTTGCATGATGAGGAGACTATAAATCAGGATGATTTAGGAACCGCCTTCCTAGGCGCACTCCGCTGATGCAGTCGGGACAAGAACAGCACCGAGCTTACTGTGAGAAAAAGATCCCAGGAAGATGTCTTCTTATACAGTGGGTCCACAGTCTTCTTACGGGAAGATGTTCGGTGGAGAGAGAGTCCCGGACAGGACCAGCTACTCCAGCCGCCAGTTCTCCAGCCCGGTGCGCTCCCCACGGGTCTCCAACGGGTTCTCCTCCTCCTTCTACGCGACGAATAACCAGAGTCACTGGAGCACCGCGGCCATGCTGGACTTCCCCAAGTCCGACGCCATCAACAGCGAGTTCATGACGAACCGCACCAACGAGAAGGTGCAGATGCAGTCGCTCAACGACCGCTTCGCCAACTACATCGACAAGGTCCGCTTCCTGGAGCAGCAGAACAAGATCCTGCAGGCGGAGCTGGAGCAGCTGCGGGGCAAAGGCACGTCCCGGGTCGGGGATCTGTACAAGGACGAGATGCGGGAGCTGAGGCGCCAGGTGGACCAGCTGACCAACGAGAAGGCCCGGGTGGAAGTTTCCCGGGATAACCTGGTAGAAGACATCGACAGGCTGAGAGAGAAGTAAGGGGGGCGTCTCCGATCTCTGTATGATGTTAAAGAAACTCAATGCAGATGTGATTACGTTGTGTCCCTGAACCGTTATTGCCAATATGCGGATGTTCCCTTATTATTCATCAACTTCTTCTAGCTTTAAGTTTATATATGCCAGGCACTGCGCAAAATTCTGAACTTGAAGTGTTGCCGCAGCTCTCTGTCTGAGTTTATTTCTCACTGAAATGTTTGTCATGCGTGAAGAAGTAGGCAGAAAAAAGGAGATCATGTCAGTTATAAAAAAATAAAAAATGGCCTGCTTTTTGTCTGTCCGTGCAGGTTGCAGGAGGAGATCTCCCAGCGAGAGGAGGCTGAGGGCACCATGCAGAATTTCAGATTGGTACAGTATGATTCACGTGATGAAATAAAGTGTTTTTCACACTGTTGGCATCAGGTACATCTTTGTTGTGTTTAAATGTGATAGATAGGAATCTTGCAAAGAGAGCGATAAAAGGGAATGACCTTAGTTTTAACAGCAGAAGATGCTGATGGCTCCTCCTGAGCACTGCCCTTCTGTTATTCCTGCTTAAATATCGCTTTAAATTGATGACAAGTGACGTCAAAGAGATGAGATAAACCTCAATTATCTCTGCGTCTCACTTGTAACAGTTATGTGGTGTAAATGTCCATTTTCTCCCCCATGATCTCCATCTAATTATTGCTCATGAGCTGCAGAGACTGGAATGCACTCTTCTGGTGGCACAACAGCAGATTTTAGCCATGATCTGAACTGAGCCTGTCCTGGTACAAAAGGCCAAGTTGTGGCTGTTGAGTTAAGTCAGGCTTGCAGTGAGAGGAGATCTTTTTAAGTCTGACTGGTCACACTGAATGAGCTGGACACAACAACAGTGTGGGCCCAATGTGGTTATCAGAGCGAGAAGACAAGCCACCATGTGATCCGGCTGTCTCGCTCTGGGAAAGCATCCGCACGTAGACACGTCACTCGTTATCGGTTTGTCAGTGATTGTTCCCGATCACTGGGTTTATTGGTGATTAATGAAATGATGAGGGGTAATGCAAAAAAGTTTCAAATGAATGTCACCGGACAAAAAAAACAAAAATATGCATTTGCATAGCTGCAGACATAAAGAA
This sequence comes from Anarrhichthys ocellatus, assembly GCF_004355925.1. Classification (NCBI taxonomy): domain Eukaryota; kingdom Metazoa; phylum Chordata; class Actinopteri; order Perciformes; family Anarhichadidae; genus Anarrhichthys; species Anarrhichthys ocellatus. The sequence continues at coordinate 1,816 of NW_022282194.1, forward strand.
GTGTCAACTTGAATGTGCTTTCTTAGGGCATGCGGTATGTTATCAATACATCACACCATCGTGACCTTGTCTATATGAATGGCAGGAAGGAAGTCCCCTGTGGTCTGTCCCTGCCATGGTGGCACAGAGTCAACAATGCAGGGCCTGCAGCCGGCTCTCGCTCAGTCAGGCAGACAGTCACTCTTCCAGCCCAGGGCCGGTTTGGGAAGCCCTGCTGAATGCACACTTTGTTTGTGGCATTAGAGCAGGGGCAAAGCTCCTTCATTTGCTGATACCTCAATTACCAGCCTGCCAACACCCTGACAAAGCAAGGCGGTCTGCTGCCACAGCCAGTGTGTACGTACGAGAGATAGAATTAAATAGAAGATAGAAGGATGTTTGGAATACAATACAATGTTTTACATTATAATGTGTTTTTTTTTTTCAGAAGAGAGCATTTGCTTTATGCTTCATTCAGTAAAGTTATCAAATGGTAAAATGCAGTAATTGCTGTATGTTAAACCACTCAGTAACAGCTTATAGTGGAATGTTTAAATTTAGAGACTTTTGGATAAAAAAATGCAGTTAGGTAACAATAACATGGGATTAAAGGCCTCTTGAACAACGCTTTGTGGCTCTGGGTGCTCTACAGTGACTCCTTTTATTAAATCAAATTCATTTAGAAAGAACAATCTCACTGATTTCTTTTTTAGACATTTATCCCAGAAGTAATTGTCTAGGCAGGTATGCGGCTTGTTTTACTGTACAGTAAGTGTGCACCATTTGACAAACCCCAGAGAAGTGTTAAGAGTCTATACCTAAGTAAAAGTAGAACTACCATAATATAAAATACTCAAGTACAAGTCAAAGTCCTGCATTATAAGTTAAAGTAAATAAATATGCTGAAACACAAATTTCAGATGGTTATATTATCAATCATATAGTTTTTTCCCTGGTTTGTATTACTTCATGTAGTCGTTTGTCAATAAGTAGCCAATTTCTACTTTATACACTACTGGGTAGTTTAAAAGTAAAACACTGCATCATATTTTATGACCTCATCATATAAAATTCTTAATTTGAAAACTGATCAGTAATTGAATGTCAAAGAAGTAAAAAGCACAATAGATACCTCTATAATGTAGTATAAAGTATACAATAAAAATACTCAAGTAAAGTTCAAGTACCTTAAAACTGACCTTTAGTGCAGTTCCACCACTGCCAATCTGCCTGTGACGTACTCGAGGACAGTGGCCTAAGAGGTGCTGCGGTATATACAACACATGAAAATCACGAGAAAACATCTGCAGTGACACTCGTCATGTGCCTGCAGTTGATTTCTATTGGATGCATGTGTTTGTGACTTTGCCTTGCTGAACAAAGGGTCATTTTGTGTTCGCGGCTGTTGTGTGAGTTACGCCTGTACAGCATGTGTGAAAGAGTATTTTCCTTCTATGTCAGCAAACACATAATGCATGATTCATGTCAACTTCACGAGTCACCTTCTTAAGAGTCGGTGTCACTACACAGGATGTGGACAATGCTGCCCTCGCCAGACTGGACCTGGAACGGAAGGTTGAGTCCCTCCAGGACGAAATCATCTTCCTCAAGAAGCTGCACGATGAGGTAAGCTTCCTTTTCTGTGTCTGAAGCTGACCCAGTCTGCTGTGGAAACACGGCACATGTACTGCCTAATAAGCTAACGGCACCCCAATGATTACTGGACCAAATCATTTGAGGTATTTGTTAATCTGGCCACAGTACCAAATCGGTAGGGTTCAATGCATCAGAGCAATTTAAATGCAGCCAGGAAAGTCATAGAAAAGTATGGAAAAGGACATTCAAATAAAGAGTTTATGTACTTGTACATGCCAGCTCTATTGATTCTATTGCAGGAAATGCTGGAGCTGCAGAACCAGATCCAGCAGCAGCAGCATGTGCAGGTGGACATGGAGATGGCTAAACCTGACCTGACAGCTGCTCTGAGAGACGTCCGTCTGCAGTATGAGAACCTGGCCACCAAAAACCTCCACGAGTCTGAGGAATGGTACAAATCCAAGGTAAAGACTTTCCACAAAGTTGGAGAGAAAAAAGGTTCAAGAAATCCAAAAGCAACCGAATAACTGTATTAGAGCACATTCTGCATATTTTATGTTATTTATTTACCATTAATATAAACCATTATATATTGAACTCACCTGACTCTGCAGATCCCCTTAACCATATGGAGCATTTTAGTGCCTTTCAGTTTTTTGTTTTGGTTTGGTCTGGCCCCCAACTTAACTGTTTGGGTCCAGTTTCATGGCCCTTGTCAGCAGTGTTCTAGGCTGCAGTGGGCACTACCTGCACAGCACCAAATGACTGACAAAGTAAGCAACTACCTGGTGAACTGTGAGGAGCATTTAGCAGCCAAGGAGACTTATATTTCCCCCAGGACTTGGTAGAGACCAAAACAGAGCTAAAATAGACTGAATATTGGACTGACATTCATCAGGGGGCCAGAAACACAACTCCAAATGCATGATAATGTTGCTCCTCATCCGCTTGACCTGTTAACAAGCGACTCTTTGCAAACAAGTTTGCTGGTGTGTTTACAGCGTGTTTCCAAGTGGCCCAAAAAAAACTTGTTTTAAGTTAGATTTTTGTCTTCAAAAGGCATTAAATAAATGCTGCAAAGAAGAACTGTTCCTTCTTTATGACCTTTTAACATTGGAATGTGGTGAAATGTGTTGCCTTCAACCACCAAGCAGCAGTGTAACGTCTACAAGCCGTTTGTAGCCACATCTTTCATTGTTTACATGCTTCACCCTCTCTGCCATGGACACTTTACCTCAACCTCTGACTCAGCATTTATTGAACAGTTGATTTTTCAGTTCTTCCCCTTTTCTCTCTATGTTTGTTACTGTGGTTGCCAGTTTGCTGACCTCACCGAAGCTGCAGCCAGGCATAATGATGCGTTGAGAGTGGCCAAGCAAGAGGCCAATGACTACAGACGCCAAGTTCAGTCCCTTACTTGTGAGGTGGATGCCCTTAAAGGAACTGTGAGTATGCAACTATAGGCTTATACTGTATTACACTGTGTTTTATTTTCACAGGTCTTGTATGCAAAAAAAACTTTATATTTCAGTTTTTTTTACTGCCTAAGTGTAATTTTGTTCCCACTTGGCTGCCCTCCCAGAATGAGTCGATGGAGCGCCAGATGAGGGAGATGGAGGAGAACTTCTCTCTGGAGACGGGCGGTTACCAGGACAGCATCGGCCGCCTGGAGGAGGACATTCACAACATGAAGGACGAGATGGCTCGTCACCTCCGGGAGTACCAGGACCTCCTGAATGTCAAGATGGCCCTGGACATTGAGATTGCCACCTACAGGAAGCTGCTGGAAGGAGAGGAGAACAGGTGGAGGATGAAGATCTTCAAAAAGTCCAGCTTATAGATGTGTTATGAATATTCATGTCGTGCATTAAAGACACCCATGTTGATTTGTGGACTATACTTTCTCTATTTTCAGAATCACCACCCCACTGCCAAACTTCTCATCTCTGAACCTGAGAGGTAGGATCGCCCTCTGCATGTTGTCACAGCAGGAATGTTAGCATTGGTTATTGAATAAAATAACACACTAATTTTCTTTTTTTGTCAGAATCAATGATTGATTCCAAACCCCATTTTGAAGCTACAACAACTAAGAAGGTTCTAATCAAGACCATTGAGACCAGGGACGGTCAGGTATGGTCCACTTCAAGTGATTTTCAATCAATGAAGTAGTTTTCTGTTGGTCATTTTAGCTCAAACACACAGCCTTGCTCACCTTCTCTCTGTCCTCTACATCCTCGTTCAGGTGATCAATGAGTCAACCCAGAACCACGATGACTTGGAGTAATGATATTTTTGTCTTTGCCAAACAATCAACAAAAGCAATATGAAGAAACATACTTCACCAGGGCTACAAGCAAGCAAACAAACGAACAACACAAAAAGCAAACAGCTTCAGAAAAGTGCCTTTCTATGTGATGATCCAGAAAGCCTGTTAGTTGACACAGACTGTATTTTGCTTCCTCCTCTGCTGAAAGTATTATCTTTTGTTCCAATCGTTTAGACACAGTAATGAAATCACCACAACATAGAAATCCTTATTGAGGTCTGCAAAAATCTTTATTTGTAACAAAAATAGTGTTTTTGATCAATACAGCATGCACACTCCAGGAAATCTGTCTGCTAAAGATGTCACAATTGCCTGTTCGCAGCAATAAACCAGTAAGACCGAAACTCAATACTGTGCATTAGGTGTAATACTTTGCTGGTATTTGCTGGTATTGCTGGTAATACTTTTATGGTAATAAAGTAGAAGTAGTAAAACAATGCCTCATATGAATACATATTGGAAATGGTCATTATTTTAGAAAATAACATCCACATGTTTATGCAGTCTAAGACTTTCTTATTTAGGAGCTTCAGCAGTCCCTAAAAACATTTACCTACACAAGAAGGACAAAGTATTAAAAAAGGTCTGTTGTATTTGACAATAGGTTGTACATGTGTATCTAATAGACTAGTGTGCAGTGTCACACTTTTGGAGTTTATATTTGAATAATGATAGCTTAGACTTGGTGGATCTATAAGCATCCCAGGTACAGCAGCCTTGTACAGTCTTCCTGAAAAGGAGTCAAGTCATACAGAGTAGACAGAAGTAACAGTAGAATAATTACAATATTAAGTAAAATTAGTGCTATTATATATTATGGATTAATTACAGCTGCTAAATGGAACTTTGAAATGCGATTGTTTTGTCAACTGCTGTTTCCAATGTTCAGGGTGAACTTTGAAACTCAACGTTAAAGCCAACATGTGTTCATGTAGATCATGTGACATGATTGAAAGCTCCAGAATGCTTCTAAATCGAACTTACGGTAAGATTGTTTGTCAACAATATGTTAAGTAACTATTAACTGTAACAAGCTTCAACAGTGATCTGCCACATGTTTATTTGTTCAAAATACTATAATGTGGTATAAAGGTTGAGTTGCATCGTAACATATTTTAGATGTAACTAAGTGCATTTCCTTAAGGACTGTACTTAAGCACAATTCTGAACTACATGATCATTGCCATTCATTGATAATTTATAATTCCACTCCATTTGTAGAATATTGCATTTCAGCGTGCCATATTCTAGTCAATGTTTTACTCCACTAAATGTATCTGTTATAGTTACTTTTCACATGAAAAACATACGATTGGTTCATAAATAATGATGCATTGTGAAAGGTTAAACTACCCAACAGTATACATGTAAAATTAACTCCCCAGCAACCAGCTGACAGCAGCCTACTTCTCACACAAATACTATAACACTGCAAGAGGCCATGTGCACTTTTTACTTTTAATACTTTAGTGCATTTTGCACTGCTGTACTTTTCTTTAAATGAGATTTTGAAAGCAGGCATCTGTAATTGAGTTATTTTACATTGTTGCATTGCTACACTTAAGAAATAAATAAATAAATAACACCATATATGTCACCTGATCAGTAGATCCAGGTGACATATATATACATGTACATCCAGTCGATGTACATGTGTGTTGCATTTGTTGTTTTAATGGCCTAACACTTAAAGTGATGTTGATCAGTGTGCGTTGTCCCTAAGAATAAAAAAATAAAATAAATAACACCATATATGTCACCTGGCATCAGATCAGTCGATAGTGAAATTAAATTGCAATAGTATCAACCAGTAGAGGGCAGTCACTATGCATATTTAGAATATTTATTACACAATATATAGAATTCAAATACTTTCCACTAAAAGCTGTTTTATCATTTATCATGTGGGAAGTATAAATGTGTAGCTTCAGTGACATCTGCCCATTACAACTTGTTGTGTAATTATGTAAATTTTGATGTCAATGTGGCATTGAAGAAAGGTCAGAGGGTCACCAAATGCATTATGGGTAGTTATCTGGGGACAATGAATATAGAAAGTAACCTTCTTGGAAATCCAATTCTTTAATGCAGTGTGTGCAAAGTTGACTTCAACTCATAGGTGAGGCGAGACAAAAGTCCCATGCATTATCCAAAATGGAAAGTCTTCATTCTTTGGGGAGTATCCAATTAATGTGGGGGCAATTTGCCCAGTAGCTGGTATATGTATATATGTATATATATATATATATATATAATTACATGAAAATTGTGGCTCCATGGGGGCACTTGTGGAGAGCTCATGGGTTACCTGATATCTTGCTGTTGACCAAAGTGAAAGCCTAAACAAATTGCTGAATGCCTCCGCCATCCTTACATCAGCATCTATTGTTGCTTATAACAGAATGTTTTGTGAAAAGCCTTCGTTGCCACTGTCTATAGCTAGTGTCAGAGTTTAATGCAAAAGCAGGCAAGGGTCCTACTATGCATTATACTGATACAGAGAATCGTATATGGCTTAC
>NW_022282195.1:0-8229 GCF_004355925.1 Anarrhichthys ocellatus
CCTAATGATTATTTCTTTATCGCTTAATCTAATGATTGTTAAGTAATCAATTATGTAATTATCATATTTGTATGTCCTGATTTATATCATATGTAATTAGTAATTTACCCAAAATAAATATTAAAACTTGTCTGATTAATATTTCAACATAGCGCATTATCTGACCATAAACTCCAGACCCTCCAGATGATGAAGGTCTTCATCACCAAGAGAAGAACATTTATCTGGATGCAGCATGTTCAGCAGGTACTTCTGGAGAAATCAAGAGATTGTTGATCAAATATCACTGCAAAGTAGCACATTGTATTTTGTATTTAAATAGTGAACAACAGCTTTGGTAAGTGAAGTGCTTTTGTTTTTTTACATATACTGTGTTAATTTGTCTATGGTGTGGTTTTTATGATATGGTTAATATTGTTCCCTCTGATGTGAATAATATTTTAATGGGCCGTGCTCTTCAGTGTGCAGCGGAATACGTGTTTTAGTGTCGCAGTGTTTCTGGATTGATTTGTTGCTTTGTTGTCATATTATATATGTGACTGGTTCTTGTGAGTTTTTTCTTGTCATTGTGTTAATTACATTGATTTTGACTATAAGCATCCCGTCATGCGAGTATTCATTTATCTGCAATCTGCAGCTAGTGTATTTGTAGGTGTTGAGCTTCATGTAACATTTTATTTCACTTGTCAAATGTTGCAGTGTTATGTGAAAATGCGGCTTTTACACAAAACAAATAACCCTTAGCTGTGACGTCATAATGAGGTTATTAGGAGGTGGTTGAACTGTAGTGGGACAGCACTGAAGGCCCAGGTATAAAACACACGGCCCGCCACTGCTGTCTCCTTAAAAACACTTTAATAGAAGGTTCATTAGTATTATGGAGATGTGTTCCCTTATAGGGGGGGGGGGGGGCGGCTTAAATACAGAGTGTTGGGCTTCACCCAGACTCCAATGAAAACAAAATACCTTTCTATCTAACATTTGATTATTTTAATTATATTGTATATAAAATATATATTTACTGATATTTTGTGAACTTTGAAGTTTAAGATTTCTACTCAGGAAAATCTAATCTAATCTTAAATTGAGCTCCGAAACACAATTTGTGAAAAACGTCTGTTTAAATAATGAGTTGTGTATTTGTGATTACTATTATTATAATATATATATCATAATAGTATTACAGGATTGATAAGGTTGATATTGTTTGATATGAATTTCAATACAAAGCAACATGTGGAACTGGTTCCGGTGTCCTCGTGACGGCCCCTCCCTACCTGTTTCTACTTTAGTTTCACTTCTGGAGCTCGTGGTGTCGCAGCTTCTTCTGCTTCTAAAGGTTAGTAAGCGACTCTTTTCACTGAGGGACTCTTGGAGGACTCTTTGTTCTGGTAGCGAACACAAGGTTTTATGAATCTGAATATTATTTGAGGTATGTGTATTTCCTCATTTGAACATATGCAAACATTTAGTGTGTATTTTATGCTCTGTTTTATAAATGAGACCCCTGAACAGTAATTTAAGAGCCTATTATTTGAACTCAGTACTATTTAAACTGCAATCAGATATAATATGAAGTACTTTTACCGTGTACCTTTTGAGTAATCTAATGTCAAAGTTCCTTCCAGAGACCAAGATTCAGCCATTTTGTCTTTGATGAGAGATAAAAAAAACAGCAGTTCATAAATAGTTCATAAATAGTTTATGAACTTTTTATTTTTGGATAATACTTTACAGACTACATGCTATATTTACTCAACTTCTGTAGGCCTACTAAAGTACATTTTTGTGTTTTTTGTATTTTAGCTTATAATTTACATTTTATGGTAGTTTGTAATTCTACTCCTCCACATTTTTTTAAACTAAATAAATGTTTTACTCCAAATGTATTTGATAACTTCAGTCACTATAGAGTTTGAAGATCAGTAATATAAAACACTAATATTATGATGTGTGAATATTGATGACGCTACCCAGCAGTATATAAACAGGCCTACCGGAAGTGAAATGATCCCCACCATATTCTGTTCCACGGAAATTCGTAATCTAGAACTCACGCGACCCTTTACTTTGAAATCCGGACCGGAAGTACTCCTTGGAGGGATGTGCTGTAGCTTTAGAGCGGACGAAGACGTAATACTGTACATATGAAACTTCACTTTGATTAGAACCAGAAGACAGAGAGGAGGAGCTATTGTTCTTTTAATGTTTATTATTATGATCATGATTATTATTATCATCATTCATACTATTGTTATTATTATAATAATTATGATTATTTTTATCATAATTATTATTACTAACATTATTATGATGATGATTATGATTATTATTATTATTCTCGTATGTGTTTGAGCTCTACATCGAGGTTCTTGGGCTCCTGGTCAACTCTTAAACATGAGTCAGTCATGGTGTAAACATCATGACTTTAAACATTTGGAGGTCTAGCTCCGGCCCTTCTCACAACATGGGCTCTCACCTGTATGAAGTTTGGGCCCAATCCCAGAGTCCCCCTAAGACCTTAAACCCGAACCCTCAGGGACTCACTGAGGTCACCTGGTAGATGTTTGAGTGTGAGAGACTGTGACGGCTTCAACATATCACGTTACCATGAATTTAGTTATATGATGTGGTTTTAATGCTTCACAGTTTCACCTAGATGTACACGTATCACATGTAGACTTTTAAAAATGTCTCTTGGAAACGGAGGAACATTTCAAACGTTGAAGAGCTTTTCAAAGTCAGTCAAATAGAAGTGAAAAGTGACGTCATCCCCAAAGAAAGGCCAATAAAAAGCCACATGAAGTGTCTTCCTCGAGTCTTCAAACAAACCAACAGACTAAAGAGCATTGTGAACGTCATTTCTTAGAGATAACTCTGCAGCTCAAAGTGACAACAACATGGAAACTGTCCCATGAGTGTATTTAGTATTGAGGTGAATGAGCTGTGTGTGTTTGTCATGATGAAGAGAAATAATGTTGTTGTGTTTGTGTGAAGGTGTGGACTCTGCTATGAATCAGTGTGAGGACAGAGAGGAGGGAGTCCCTCCCTCTAAAACCAGCCACACCAAAGCTCAGAGGTGAGATGACTAACTGTCCATGACTCAAAGTCTTTCATTCACTAACTCTGTTTCTACACATGTGACCAGGATCCATCAGGGACCACACTGTCCTGGACCTGGACCTGGACCTAAACTGAAACTTAAACCTAAACCTGGACCTAAACCTGAACCCAGCTGTGTGTCCATGAAGAGTGACGGATCTATGGATCGTCCTGTTGTGTTCACATCACATCCAGAAGTTTACATTACATTCCCCAATTTGAGCATTTGATGCTCACAAATCAATCCTGAAACCAGGAATGAGATATAAATGATTAGAGAGAAAAGAATCATCAGTCGTGTTTATCATTAGCTGAACCATTATTACTGTCATATATGAAGAATTAGTGGCATCATTGTGTGATTACAGCAAAGCATGAAATAAGGAACAATAGAGCTCAATGACATCTTCATTGTAATGGGGAGGGGTCCTATCTGGGGGGTCATTTAGTGATGTCATTCTCTGACAGCTGACTTGATCAAAGAGCTAATCATAGCTTTAGCACGAGGGATCACACAACATTTCAAGGCTGCAAACAACAAGACAGGTTAACAAAGGGGGTCAAGAGTTTCCTCAATGTGGCTTTCCTTCTGCCTGCTGTCAGCCTGGACCACCAGCCCCGTCCTCCAGGGGTCTCAGAGTCCTCGTTTTTTTCTTTGTGCAGCAGATCATTAAGGTGTGAAACAACGTGAGCCATGTTACCTGAAATGTCCTGAATGTAGGTGAAGCAGTCCGTTGCAACGACTCCTTGGCTGGCGTAACTGCTACTTGGACTGCTGTGGTGTTGATCTTGGTTTCATTGAGTAATGTCATGTCGTTGTGGTGGGATGATGAATAAAGCGGGCAGGAATATGCTGCACCTGCCGCCCCTCCGGTGCCACGGTTGGTTCAATGGCGTCATCCTATCAGCGGTGTGACCTCAGCTCACCCCCTTAATCAATGTGCTGCCTCTTGGTGAGTTTGAGAAACATGTGGTCCAAATGACAATCAACACCCGTCTCTCCCTGCAAACACAAGGTGGGGAAAGCTCTGGCTCCCTTCAGTTGATGTACGATTGATGAGGTGTCGTTGGTGGGCTCAGGAACTTATTTGCAGTGGCTGTTGTGGATCCTAGTTGCTCTTTCTGCCACCTTTACTGCCGTCTCCGTGGTGAGGAGGATCTGGTTGGGTCCGTTCCACCTGCATGCTCTCCAGTTCTTTCTCCTCAGGTCTTTTACTACGATCCAATCAGCTGGCTCCCGGTCGTGTAGTTTCTTTTCTGTGGCTCTTTGTAGCTCTTCTTTTACCTGTTTGTGGATATCAGCGAGCACAGAGGACAAAGGCCAAACTCATGTGCCACGCTCCATGCATATGTACTGTCAGTATAGATGTTCACTGTTTTATCTTGAGCAAGTTTGCATGCTTCTGTCAATGCAACCTCATCTGCTGCCTGTACAAAGTCCTTTGATGGGAGTGGTTCAGCCATGATTGTTTCATGTGTTGTTGTGATGCAGAACCTGTCAGATTTTGATCAGTTATTGGGTCTCTTGAGGCTGAACCGTCCACAAACACTTCCAAATCTGCATTGGTCAAAGGTGTGTCTAACAAGTGTGGCCTGGGGGAACAAGCTTCAGTTATTTCTGCCACACAATCATGCTGCTGTCCATCAACTGGTGTTGGGAGGAGAGTTGCACCGTTAACAACAGTGTATCTTTTTACAGGGATGTTTGGGATTTCAAGCAGGACAGTGTTAAACCTGAACCACCTGGCCGTTGACAGGTTTTTGTTCTAGCATGTGGAACCAACAGGTTAGGTCAGCAGAACCTACAAGGTCACATGATGACATCACAGTCTTCTCAGCATCTGCTACAGTTCTGAGACAGGCTGGAAGTCCTGCTGCTACAGAGTCAGGTTTTCATGGTCCTGGATGAATACTGAAGTCCTGTACCCGCCCCATCCGTCAACAGTCTGTGAAATGTCTGGTGCAGTCTGGAAGGCCCAGTGTTGGAGGAGACTGTAGAGCTATCTTCAAATCAACTGATGCTTTTTTCTGCTTCTGGTGTCCATGAAACTTTGTCTATTGCAGTGAGGCCTTTCCCACGAGCGGATGCTGCTAATGGAGCCGCAGTTTCAGCATCATTTGGAATCCACTGTAGACAGCAGGACGTCTCTGTCAAAAAACTCATGACCTGTTTCTTTGTTTCGGGCTTTGGGATGGTTTGGATGACTTCTATTGGTTTGGGGGAGAGGGTTTTGTCCTCTGCTGTGATCATGTGCCCCAAAAGGGTGACTTTTTCAGAAACAAACTGCAGTCTAGATACTTGTTGTGGTGGAAAAAAATATTTTTAACCTCCCTGTGAGAAATAACTGAGATGAGAAAACTCTTAAATATAACAAACATATTTATTGAACAGACACTTGTAATAATTCAGCTGAATGGATAGAGCTCTTTCCCCACAGATGGTTCAGAGGTCTAACAATAAGGAATAGTTTAACAGAGTATATATGCACATTATCTCGTCCCCCCCCCCCCCCTTCGCAGATGTCCTCCTTCTCCTCTGCCTACTGATGCATCCACCAAGGCCAGGTTCCAGCCTTGGTATTGTTTTCGTGGGAAGAGGGTTAAGTGGTGAGATCAGGATGACAATACAGCAAGCCAGAAATGTTAAAATACCTTCGATATGATAATATTTATTATTAGGTTTTAAATGAGTCTGGTTGGCCTCGTCTGCATATATGCAGGTTTAAGAACTAAAAGAACAATATGATACATTTCCACAACAATTCCCCCTTTGGCCATTCCTATGGCCATTAAAGTATTTACAATTTATCGAAACATCAACACATATTACCCAGAATGGTTTTCATATGCACATCATTAATGGATAAGGTTAAAGCATTATCTGGTTTTGTGAGTTCTAAGCACCTCCATGTTGTAGCTAGCTAGAGAATGTTAACATCAACATGGCAAAATAAATCTCCTGAGATGAGGTGAAACACAGACATCGGACCTCCATCTCTGTTGAACTGTATAATGAGACAACATGTCAGTGAGCTTCATAATAAACAATAATCAATCAACTTAAAAAATTTGTAAGAAATTCTGTCATCTAAGTCTGTAATAAACATCCAGAATCACCTGTCAATTCAATTGATTTCTTTATCAAGTAAAATAAATGGAAGCACTAGCTGATTTGTGAGATCATATTTCTAAAACTGCAAGCTGTAATAAACATAAGTTTTACCCAGAAATGTCTCCTTATCTAAGGGAGGAAAAGAGTCGGCCATTGGAAACAAGTCAGATGAGACCCGATCGGCCTGGGCAAGATTCACATATTGGGAAACACTCTTTGTTATGGATTTTCAATCAGCTTTCTAGAACATGGAATGATGCAACAACCACATAGGGCAACAACAGTTACACAAACAACTATGATAACGCCAATTCTAGCCAAAATAGCACCCCATCGGCCAAATAAGTTTACAAACCACTTTTCTGTCCACGCATCCACACCAGCATTGTCCTTGAGTTCTTCAGCCATGGTTTTGAGTTGAGAGGGGGCTTTGGTGAATGAGCCATCTGGAGCTGTGTTGTTTGGAATGAAAGTACAACAGGAGTCCCCGAACATAACACAAACCCTCCTATTTCAGCTAACATGTGTAGGGCATCTTGTTCTGCCATGCCGTCTGGGTCGTAGTCTGGATCTGCTCACCCAGGGCCTGCAGAGCATCTCTAGTATAGTTAACAAATCACTGTTGATTAAAATAGATATAATTTATCCAAGCTACATTCTTGTTGATTGTTACCAGGTAGAAAATAGATTCAAAGCCAGCTGCTATATCATTTCGGGCTTTTGAATTCTGAGACAAATTGTTAGAAAAAAAAAAGGCTTCTATAAGAGCCACAAGTTCTGCAGCTTGAGCAGAAAAGTGGGATGCCAACTTACCGCTGCACAGAGTGTCATGTGATGAGACTACAGCAAACCCAACCAACCCTTCTCCTGTCTCCTGCGGGATGCCAAACCGTCCACAAACAGCTCTAAATCAGCATTTGGCAGAGGGGACTCTGTGAGGTCAGGTCTTGGTGTGGAGACCTTCTTCAGGAGAAACAACAGTTATGTGGCTCTCCATCTGCTGCCGTAGGGAAAAGAGTGGCAGGATTAAGGGTGGTACATCTTTTCACAGTAATGTTAGGCAAATCTAATAAGGTTGTGTGATAGCGCAGCCAGCACTGTGCAGAAAGGTGAGATGTTTTCTGAGTGTGCAGGATATGTGAAACTGCATGTGGAACCATGTGTGAGCTCACCATAACCCACAATGTCACGTGATGCCACTACTGCTTTCTCTGCAGCAGCTATAGCACGCAGACTCAGAGGAAGGCCAGCTGCTGCAGGGTCTAGTCTAGTAGGGAAATATGCAACAGGTCTCTGTTTCCCCCCATGTTCCTGAGTCAAAACTGATGTCATGTAACCGTCTCTTTGGTCAAAGTATTGTGTGAACGGTGTGTCAAGTTTAGGTAGTCCAAGAGTCAGAGCTGACAGTAAAGCTCATGCTGAGTGTATCTTTATGTTGACCTTGTCTGTTCCATTTGTCTTCAAATTCTCTGTCTGCTCCTAAAGAGAGATGGGTGTCGTGCAGTGTAAGCTCTGTGGTGTCATGATATCAGAGTGTGTGATTGTGGAGAGTGCTTTGGCTTCCTGTGTCACTTTGTTGCTGACAGAGTTGAGTGCAGAGTATTGGAGCTTCCACTGATGAGCTCATATCAGGCTCTCCTTGTTGAACTTAGCAAACCAGTTTGTTTTTGGAATTCTGGCATCTTTGCCCTGTGAGGTGGATTTCAGAATAATTATAATTTAACACTAAAAACCCACCTAAGCAGATTTACAGGGCAGTGTTTCGACAGCAGAAATGTGTGTGTGTGTGTGTGTGTGTGTGTGTGTGTGTGTGTGTGTGTGTGTCTTGGTTAACACGACCTTTGTACAGTAGGTTTATTAAATCACTGACAAGTTTTGTCTCAGTGCACAATGTATCTGGTGTTTCTATCAGAAGGAAGCTGGAAGGACCTGGACCTGAACCCAGCTGTGTGTCCATGAAGAGTGATTGGTCTACAGGTCGTCTGATTGACTTCAAAGATGGACGCCATTCTTAT
>NW_022282196.1:0-2618 GCF_004355925.1 Anarrhichthys ocellatus
TGTGTGTGTGTGTGTGTGTGTGTGTGTGAGGGGGGGGGGACATCCTGGAGAAAGAGCCACTTCATAAGCAGATGCCTGGCATACGACTGCAGCCGGGGGAGTGTGTGAATTCATTCTCCTCCGCTATAAATACGCGCCGCGTTCCTCCGCATAGGTGCGAGCGCAAAAAATGTAATTAGGCAGCGAGGCGGGAAAAGCAAGCCGCCCTTTCTCCGTGTTCGCAGTATTTGTCCAAGAATAATGCGCTACAAAGAGAGGGGGGAATCTCTCTTGAATATTCATTTACTAAATAACAGTTTGCTGATAAGGCCAAAGCATGTGATAATCAATTAGTTAAATGTTCTACAAAAAACCTGGCGCGAAGGGGGGGCAATAAAGATTAATGTGTGCATCGGCGAGAGCAAAATGACGACTTCAGCAGAAGTCGGAGCCCGAATATCCGCGCGGCATTAGCCTAGATAAAATAAAATGAGAAACACTTTGTTGTACACGCAGTGGGCCTAAAGCTGCTGCTGCTGCCTGTGTAGTGTGCGTGGGGTTAGGACAAACTGCAGGAGAAGATGCAGAAACAACGGTGTGTGTGTGTGAGAGAGAGACAGCCTGAGAGGTCAGCAGAGTGTCAGTATGAGACCTGGCGTGTCCTACAGTGTAGAAACAGCACACGCTCATTACATGGTGAATCTTTCAGCCTTTTGCTGACAGGCAAGAAACACCGACTGAAGACCGTCTCCGTAGCGGCCGATTCTTTTCAGCGTCGACTAAGGATTATTTTCTTAATTTATTGATAAAAATGTATACGGTCAGAAAATATTGAAGAATGCTCGTCAGGATGCCCAAAAGCTCCAAGGGACTTCTTGAGTCTGGTGTTCTCATTTATAATGTTTGATGCCTGCACTCCGTGGACAAACATGCAGACACACAGAATGGACTGCAACTAACAACTTTATTTTTGATTCATGTCAAAATTATTTTTTCAATGAATTGATTTATTACTCATAAAGCCCCTTTTCCCACTGGACAGAAAAGCCACAAACATCCAGCTTTGGTCTTCAGGGCGAAAGGTTACAATCAGCATTTCAGATGACTGCATTGGCCCCTGCGGTGATGGAAACGTGACACCACACGTGGACGCGCTGTCTCTGCCTCTTTTCCATTTGCTTTCTTTGTCACTCAGCTCAATATTTCTGTCCATCTCTGACCAGTCGGCTCTCGAACATCGCTCCACATTAGCAGATAACAGACAAAGAGAAAGAAGTGAGCACTTTCTCTGGCGTGTTCGTGGCGACCAGTGTGAGACCATAAAAGTGTTCTTCTTTCTTCAGTTTCCAACAGCTAAGAGTCCAAAACCAAAGAATATTAAAAGTAAGATATGAAAATATTAACCAAATGCTCAAATGCAAGAAGCAGAAAACAAAGCAATGATGAATTGATTATCATGTTATTTGCTGATTCATTTTCTATCAATTGATGACTGAACTGACTGTTTCTGCTGAATCCCACAAGTCTAATTGTGCAGCATGTCCGATGTAATTGAATTGTACTATAAGCACGGTGTTATGTATTACAGTTGTTACAACTACATGCGGAACCAATTACAATGCATGTAATTAGGGCCTTGTGCGTATTAATAACACGCACAAATACTAGTGTTAGACATAAGCGGCATGGTTTTAATGAAAGGGAAGTGAGTGTCCCCGCTGCTGAGGCTCCCGCTGCTTCTCCTACTGGGCCCCAGGGCCCCCTGCCACGTCGTCCTCTACTGGCCGGAGCGTGAATTACAGCTGACCCTGCCTCCTGCGGCTGACCTGGCAGGGAACAAAGAGCCAGCGCTGTGCCAAAGGGGCCCGTCCCTGTGCTGTACTGGAGCAATGCAGCTGTGCTCTGCGGTCGCCTCCCAGCCGAATGGGGGCAAACTGGTTCAGCGTGTGTGTGTGTGTGTGTGTGTGTGTGTGTGTGGGTGTGTGTGTGTGTATGTATGTCGGGGTAGTTGTTGGCACCGAGGGGTGGGGTAAGACATCTGTCATCCTATCATCAGTGCTGTCACTTCATGGAACAAAATGGGCTGTGGGATTTTTTTCACCCTCCCCCCCAAAAAATCCCAGCAAAAGGTGTGGTGAGCGTGTGACCCGTGACCTGCACTTTGCACCCTTTTCAATTAGCAGTGCCTCATCACAGGGTGAGGGAGGAGGACGGAAAACTCAACTCGGCGCCGCTGTTCCGCTCTGCAATGCGAGCGTCCTTGGCCGAAGCCCAAAGCCACGTTTAGGGGCTCCGGAGCTCCCGCTTCCGAGGCCGACGAGTGACAGAGTGGCATATTTAATCCCCCCCCCCCATAGATATCTGCCATCCCTTTTGTTTTGTCTTTTGAAGCGGGGCCGCCGCACCGAGGCAAGGTCTTTCCATAATGACACCTTGACTGTGAAGAACTTCATCCACTCCGCCGCTATCTGGTGCCTGCGTGACAACACGGCCGGCTTTTGTTGCCGGGAGTGCGGAGAAGGGGAGCTTTGAACCGCAGACTGACAGTGCATGGGGAAGCCGTTCCAGGCGTAAATGTAAATTATTATTACTTACACGTTTAACCCAGCACCTACAACCACCCCCCCCCCCCCCCCCCC
>NW_022282196.1:2718-8229 GCF_004355925.1 Anarrhichthys ocellatus
CACACACACACACACACACACACACACACACACACTCTTCCCTGAGCGCTGGCTTGCACCTGAGCTATGGAAGGAGGTAGAAATAGTGTTGGGTGTGGGGGGGGGGGACAATTCTGACATCATGTTGCCCTCTTTTGGTGTGTGTTTGCAACTGCACCTCACCATCCTCTCCTCAAAGGCAACGACTTGGTCTTTTCCCTCTTTGTGGTGAACTAAAGAGAATGAATGGTGGAGCACCAATATGTTGACATGATCTCTGCATTAACTGTCTGAGTGCATAATGAATAACCAGCGTTCTTGGATCAAATCTGGACAAAAGTTCTGGAAGGCGAGAGAGATTTAAAGTGCATGAAATTCAAGCCACAGATAAGCACGACAAACTGCGTGACATCTAAAGACTCACACACACACACACACACAAGCTTTACAACATTTGTTCCACCTTATTCACTCTTTCACACATTTCAGCCTTTTGCGTTTCATCTATTTAAACCAGGTAAACCAGATTGTCTAATCTTATTTTCAAGTGAGACGTGGCCACAAAGGCAGCTTAGACACACTGTAAGGACACAGACTACAGCAGGCTACAGGAGAGTGAGAGGCAGGGCGCCCACAGTGGGGCTCGAGCGGACCTCCATCTGGCCAGCAGGACGATCCTCACAGAGAAAACACTTCTGGGAACTTTACACAACGTGTTCCTGGAACTGTCTAATGAAGTAAGCACAATAAATCAGATGGAAAAACATTCACCAAGGATGTGGTAAATTAAAAATAAATGCTTAAATTCACCAACAGTAATCAACTGTGTTCAACAATCCTTCTGTACTTTGCGCCAGGTGGGAAGGGCCGACATCTAACAGCTCTGTCCTCACCGAGAGGATGCAAGTCATGCTGGATCTAACACAGCTAACAAGCAACCTGCCCAAAGGAGAGACTTCTATATAAGGCCACTCAGCAATAGGGATGGTAACAATAATACATGTTTCTAGACATGCTAATACAATAAAAGGCCATGAAATGTATTGTGATGTTGTACTTTTTGTGTATTTTCTGTCACTCTGCCAAAAAAACAAAACAAATTCAAATAAATCCACGGCTGTCCCGTCTTCTTCACCTTCATATGATTCAAAAAGAAAGAAGAAAAGGAACACAGCAGTGCAACACATGAACAAATCTTAACTTCAGATACAATCAGAGCCCGGACTAACGAGCGCCACAGAGCGCTACGTTTGAGGAAACGGGGAGATAAGATAGCGCAGCTTCACTGTTGGCCTCAGGTCTGGATTGGGAGTGTGAGATGATGACGTGGATCGGAGGACGAGGCTGGTGTTGAGCCACTTCCACACACACATAGAGCCATCTCCACTGGACCAATCAATAGGGCTCTCGTAGCATATCATTAGACATAAGTATTATAATTACTTGTGTTATTAATATCACCTTAATACCGGGGGGTAATACGATATGTAATTCAACCCCATTGAGAGAAGAGAAAATAAGATAATCACAAATGCATCTCTTATGAAAATCAATGTTGAAATGGATATTCCAATAATGCCAAAGCCGCTGCCCCTCTGTTTCTCCCCCTCATGCATATCAACCAATCATTCTCTGCATTCATCTTAAAGAATATATATAAATATGTCACATGGGCGCCCCTTGTTCCGGGCAAAACAATATGGATTTGTGTTGCCTCGCAAACAATTTTAATAAAAAGCTATTGATCGGGGATCGAGCGGTTGGCCCGTGGGAGTGGAGCCCCCCCCAGACCCCAGCGGGTCCAGATCATTAATGTCCTCAACTGCTTCACTGGCGCAAATTTGTTCGATAAGGGTCTGGCGCGCATGCTTCGGGGGTTTGATTTGTGACGGGGCCGCCGTGACGTCACGCCGGTTTTTGCAGGCCTCTCCAGCGGGCCGCAGGAAGCGGTTGGGTTTGGAAGCGGCGGTGCAATGTGTGCTTCTCTTCCTTCATGAGTCTTGTGATGAATGGCAATTAATAAACCGCGCCGATGCATATGATTTTAGAAAACGATTAATGCATTTAAACACGCGTCACGGCCTCATGGGGGCCTCATGGGGGCCTCATGGGGGCCAGCCAGAGGAATGTGCATAGTAATATGAGATAGAGCACACACACACACCCACACCGTACAGCTTGTCATCAACAGACATCCTCCAGACACAGTGTGGGGGGGGGCAAAACACACTCTCACATCCTCTGCTTTGTGTCAGACCTCAGTGAAAATGTTTGTGCGGCCGCAGTATCTCCATCCGGCAGAGAGAGACACACTGGCGCATACTTTCTCTCCACGCAGGTATCAAAGGCTTGGCGCAGCGAGACACTTTTAATTACCAGGTACTTCCTTTATGCTCGCCATTTCAATTTCTCCCCGAAAAAGCTGGTAATGATATTCAAAATGCCCGCTGGTGACTCCGGGCTCCTCGCCCCCCGTCTTTCTTTCCTTCCACACACGCTAAGATGTGAATACCCCAGTTTATGGGCTTATTTGTCCTCCAGTCACTTTGTAAAATCTTTATTCTGCTGAAGATCTCTCTTTTTTATTTATTTTTAAATGTGAGCATTGCTGGAAGGAATGGCAATAAAGGTTTGGGGGGGGGATCAATGCAGAATGTATTAGCCTGCACTACCGAGACCGACTTCAATAATAAAAGAATTGATCCTTTAAAAGTGAAGCTTACTCCGGGACGGCATTCTTAAAAAGAAGGAGGACCAATTGCAGCGCTGCACAGGCCAGATGGAGAATCACAGCAGGGTACCTCACCCCCCAAATAATATTCACATTGTATCTTCAAACCCGTGTCACATTCAGTCACACAATTACCGGGGGATTCTTGTTGGAATGCATGCATTATGGAGGAGCATGTCCAATAATACAGCAGAGTAACATATTCAATCGGCGCCACTCGAGCTTTGCCGAGCACAAGAGAGGGTGAGAGAGAAGAGAATAGGACATGTAAGGATGGAAATAAAAATGTTTTCATTCACTATTGTTCAGTTTATTAAGGCAATCCAGAGAGTAGATATGCCACCTGCCTTAAGTCCGTTCTTGTTTTCCATTAGTCACCGGACGCATCAGATCCCAGTGTCTCTGCAACACAGTAATCAAGCGTGAGGGCTGGATGTATAACAAGCACACTTCACAGTATGCCTAACAAGCGCACTTCACACACTAATCAGCTCGAGTGGACTTTTGCATTTGCGTCCCACAGTCCTGGTGCTGGCTTTCCCGCGAGTACGGAGACGAGAGGATGAAATGATCTGGTAATCGATAGATAAGGCTATCAGCGACTCGCCCGGGGTAATGAGTGCGTGGAGGTGTAGCGGCTTCTTTTCTTGATAAGATAAAGTGCTGAATGCAAAGTGTGTGTGTGTGTGTGGGGGGGGGGGGGGGTCAGAGGTAATAAGAGAGGAAGTACCCACAATGGGCTTTTTCTCAGAAAACTCGAGTGTATCGATTCTTCTCACGTCGGCCTCTGAAGGCTTTGCGTTGCCAACACAACATATTAAACACAATAATACTCTGGAGTCAGGCCGAGGCGGAGATACTGTACAGAGCTATAAATAATCTCACCAGCAGCTCACTGTTACTCTCCTTATCCGTGAATCTGCACCGTGAATATTTGGCTGTATACGATTACAGTAAATGACCAGCTCCAGTTGCATTACTTTCACAACATGTTACTGTGTCATTTTTACAGTAAATGACAGTAAAATGACAGCTTTACACTGTGACTTCACACAGTCAGTCATGGCATCAGATGCCTGAGATATGTAGCAGTGTGTGCTGCTGGAGGTCTACTGCACAGCTGTGATCGTACAGTAAAAGGCCGTATCCAGTTATCATAGCTTTGCCAAGTTCTCAAAATGTAATAGGGCTTACACATTGATTTCACAAAACAATTCTGAGCACCGGATTGTGAAGTGATAAAAGTATAATAATAATTTGATGATGACATGTTTAAATCTCGTGAAATTCTGGAAACAATGTAGTGGTTTTTTTTCCAATTCATTATTAAATCAATCAAAAATCAAAAACTGAAAGAGTGCCCCTCACAAGATGTAAGAGCACCAGGTGATGTCTTCAAATATCCGAAATTGTTCTGACAAAGTTCTCAATTTAACAGAAGCCCTAGAACAGCAGATTTATATCATTAAGTAAATACTGACATTTTTTCTAAACAGTTGATCAATTAATCAAATTCAACAAATTGTCTTTTGAGCAACTAATCAATGAATTGAGTCATTGTTGAAGCCTGACAAGCTGAATGAAACTAAAACTATTCCACCAATAAAGACCTACTAAAGAAGGATTTGTTTGTCAAATATTTGATTCAGAAGCTGCAAAAAAAAACTTTCATCAAAAACGTACCTGTTATGTTTTTAAATTCCGTGTTTCTGTGTTTGTAAACACAGTTAAATCTGCTAAATGTTGCACATAAAGTTGCATAAAATATCACTTATTTGCAGCCTAAATGACCAAATATATAAGTACAAGCCTGTAGCAGTCTAATGCTAAAATGAATGCACACACACACATACACATACACACACAATGACCCTTGAGTTCCACAGTTTCCCCTCCACAGGTGGAGTGGGATGGGGGGCAGGACAGACAACAGACACCACCTCCTGTAATCCCATCAACTCATGTCATGACAGCAGTCTGGATACAAGCCTATCTGTGAAGGCCTGTAATACACGGCTAAGACTTCACACTCACACACACACACACAAACACACACACTCACACACACACACACTTGGAGAGGAAAGTGATAGTTGGTGGCGACTTCACTCGCAATTTGTCTTCGCGGAAAGACGAGGTGTTCCACTGTGATGTAGGGCCGAATCAGTCAGTGTGTGTGTGTGTGTGTGTGTGTGTGTGGCAGGTTAAAGCATGCGTCATGGAAAACATACACACACGGATGCATAAATTAGTTATGCTTTAAAAGAAAAGGATCCTAAAAATAGACACTTGTAGTGTGGATCCTATGTTCAGTAAAGGGTGAGAAAGGAATATTCTACTGTGTTCATATATCAGGAAATATAGAAATAAAAACCTGTTACTAGGAGAGAAAACATCAAACGTGTATCAAATATTACAGATGCCCCCCCCCCCCTGTACAAATTGAAATAGAAGAAGCTTTATCTATTAGCCTGCTTGTGTTCTCGGGATAGAAACGAGAGTAAACAGCTAATAAAACAAAGAATATAAACCCTCTGTGGTTTGATATCACGCAATACGTTCTTCAGATTAAATATAAAAAACACACATATAAAATAATGTGCTTTAAAAAGAAGACAAAACATCGGACAATCTATGAATGGACATGCACAACATATTCACTGTCAAGCTACTCAATACATCACCAGTCCAGAGGAACAATATGTCCCATTATCATTCAGATACATGCAAAATGCCACAAAGAGAGACAGACAGAGAGAGAGAGAGAGAGACAGACAGATAGAGAGAGAGAGAGAGAGAGA
>NW_022282197.1:0-6295 GCF_004355925.1 Anarrhichthys ocellatus
TATATATATATACATATACATATATATATGTAAGTAATATAATATAATAATAATATAAGTAAAAATCCAGTAAACTCTGCTGCATCAGAAGATCCGGTTCTCGTCCCTCGTCTCCCTCCTCCGGTTTTAATATCGCTCATCCAGGTTAATTATCTCCGTGTGAATGTGGAGATGTTCAAACTGTGTCATTACGGTCTCATTATCGTCCTCGGGGCCTCGGCTTTGTTTCCTTTATTGCTTTTATTGCAAAACATGAAGGTTCACAAGGAGAGTCTGGAGAACAGGAGGACAGAAACAAACAACAACAACAAACAAATATGAACAATTACACATGTTCCTCAGAGTCATTTCTGCCATCTGATCCCGGATTTACAGAACAATTACTGAACAAATCTGTGATTCAAAATCTAGCTTGAACCAAAATCTTTGTTTCGAAGTATAAAATATATTAATATTAGAGATGAGAGTGTAAACTTTTAAAAATACTTAAAGCTCCATCACAAAACAACCTTCACAACGCTTCTCTCAGCTGCTGCTTCCATTCATTACTCACAATGATAAAATAAATAGGTTATTTTGACTCTTTGTCCTTTTCTACACTTTGCAGTTATTTCCAGAAGCTTCTGAGGAAATTATTAAGAGATTATTAGGACACGATCACTGAATTGCTAAAGTGTTAATTTCCAATATGAGACATCATTTCTCAGGAGGTGAAGAGTTCCTCCAACTCCTCGTCGATGTCTGAGATGTGAATAATAGTGACTATAAATAAAAAAACGAAATCTTCTCTGAAGAGGATCTGGATTGAAGAACACACCACACATCCAGAAGTGTGTGCACGCCTGAACATCTGGATCTCCAACCACATTGAACATGATATATACTGCAGCGTTAGCGCTGAGAGAAGACGACATCAGGAAGTGTTTCAGTGCTTCAGATTAATCTCATCTGTCACCAGAATAGAGACGTTTGATCACAGATGTCATGTGTAAAGAGTCACATCGTCAGCATACAGAGAAACACAGCTGCTGCTTCTCATTCATCTGAAGTGTGCCATTAAAGATTTTGCATTATTGCAGCTCCAGCATGTCACACGATCCATTCATCAGACATTAAAACTCTAACACCCGATTATATCGACTTCACTGTGTTGATATGAAACAGGAATCACAGCGTTCAAAATGGGTTTAAAATGGCTGTTCGAAGACGTTCATGTTTCACCGGGATTATCAGTAGAGGATTTTTTAATCGTCTACATTGTGCTAATAATAATATATCAACATTTCAGAGGCGACTCAGATGTTTGTCCTTTGTTGGGTGACAAATTACAATATTTGCAGTTATGTTCAAAGATTTATATCAAAGCCAAACTTTCCTCATATTTCTTTTTAATACTTCAAAAAGATGTAAAAGTTGTATTTTCCTTCCTCCGTTCATGTGAACGAGAACGAGGCTGGACCGAGGGCTGGGAGGCGGAGCTAAAGGAAACGCTACTGAGCATGCTCAGTGGGCCCATGGATAAAGACTTTCATAGAGAAGAACCCTCTCTCTTCATCCACGACACAAACGTCTGCTTCTGACCGCACTTCTTCTGATTCACTTGAGCCGGATTTGAAAGAATGAGGAGCTTCTATCTCGCTGGGGTTCGTATTGAACATGAAGAGATTGATGATCAGATCTGCTACAAACAGCTGAGCAGCAGATTTATTTTTCAACAGTTTGTTAATTTCGTCCTTTATATAAAACCCCTTTATTTAGCATTCATTAGCAAAAAACATTTTAAAAAACACGTAATAATTGAGCAGATAACTAAAACTCCTCCAGTGAAACAACTGTGACTGATGAATAAACAGTTTATTATTGACAATATAATATAATAAACACATAATATGAAATACGTATTCGTTTACTTACTGTCATTATAAAGCTGAGGCTCATCCAGCATTCGTAGCTACAAAAATGAATGTGCGGTAATTAGTAGAAATCCCACAAAATGATTTTGTATGTTATCGAGGAAACATTGAACGAGGAAGAATAAAGAAGCAAAATCAGAAACCAGGAAGGAAGGAAGGAAGGAAGGAAGGAAGGAAGGAGTCCAGCAAACAGTCTGTGATCCAACAGAGCGGATCGTTGCTCAAGTGAAACCAGAAGTAGCTTCAGTAACGGAACTTCATCGGTTCTTTAAACCCAAACGACCATCTTTCATTAAACCTCTTCATGTGAGGAGCAGAGATGAACTTGTGTTGCTGCACGTTTTGGAGGAAAACGCATGAAAAATGAGGAGTAACTTATTGTAAGATATCAGACAAACCGTTGTTTGAGGATACGCTGCTTGACTATACGTGCAGATTAACTTTGTAAATACTCATCAATATTTTGTCTTCACTCTGAGCAATCCACTGATGAAGACCATGAAATGCAGCTGAAAGCCCCGGGACAATCTAGTAAGTGGGCCTTTACTATAATAATATATTATTATATTATTAAGTATGAATGAAGCCTTCCAGCTCAACACGTCGTCCTGAGTTTTAAACGCATTAATGAGTCGTTTCTAAAGACGTCTGTGAATGATTTCTGTGTTTACAAATCGTAATTAATAATGACCTACAAGATAATATGTGGTAACCATTAAGAGTTCATTCACTGCTTAAACGACACACTAAACTTCAGCTTTAGACTCGTGCACTGAGCTGTGGTGCAGTAAAGCGCCGCGGTGCATCAGTGTGACAGGTGGTGTCACGCCCACGCTGACAGTCGCTCCACCAAACAGTCAGATGGAGCGCAGAGCCGTGAACGCCTACAGCTGTCACCGTGGAGATACGATACCCCCCCCTTCACTTATCATATTTCACTTCTTCAGGAAAGAATGGAAAGAATCAGAAGCTGTGATATTGTGTTTTATATTCACAACACAAAGAGGAGACGATGATGAGAAAAGACACTGCTGACAAACAAAAGGCAGAAGATTCATGTTGAGGTGAAGAAGATGAGCAGAGACGTGAATACATGAAGTCTGAGCTTCATGTTGTAATGAATATGCGTTTCATAAAAATCAACTAAATATCCCGACAGAGATCCTGAAAGCACAATCATGTGACACAAACATTGTTGGTTTATGACATCAAAATAAATAGCGAATGGATACAAAGTTAAAGAAACAGTTTAATATTTTGGGGAATACTCTCTTCGATACCTCTCTCATGTTCAACATTTAGCTCACCAGCAGCCGGTTAGCTTAGCTTAGCACAAAGACTGGAAGCAGAGGGAAACAGATGTTAAAATCGATTTTTAATAGTTTTAACTTCATGTATGGAATAAAAACACGAGATTTAACATGTTAATTAATGAGTTTTAGAGGTGCTAATAGAGGTGCTAGCAGTTTCTAATGCTAAGCTAAGCTAACTGACTGAGGGATATTGATCTTCTCATCTAATATTTCCCCAAAATGTCTGAATATTCCATTGAACGATGGCAGAGAACAGTCGCTGGCATCAACTCCAAAGACAGAAATTAGAGGAATTATTTTAACACGCTCAGCTGTTTCCCCTAACCCGCTTCCAGTCTTTATGCTAAGCTAAGTTTAGCTAACTAGCTGTAGCTCCATATTTAGCATACGGTCATGAGAGTGGTGTCAATCCTCTCATCTAACTGTGCCAGAAAAACAAAAAGTGTGTTCCCCAAAAAAGATTGAACCATAGAAGAAGAGCAGGTGTTCAAATCGACGTAGCAGTGCGGCACTACGACGCGTTATTATGAATTCCACTGCTTTTCTTGGTTAGACCCGCCCTGAGCCACATTTCAAGCGCTAGGATTGGCCAAGAGTCCACGATAGCAGAGGTTACCTGTAACCTGACCTGTGTATCCTGACCCCCTTAACCCCGAGAGGTTAAAGGCTAACCTCAACCAATCGTCTCAGGGCCGGTGTTGCCAAGAAGAGCAGTGGGATTAACAACAACGCGTCGCGCACGCACCGGCCTGCTGCAACGCTCCGTCGTTCTTATGTCCGATGCAACACATGGCAAAACAGCTGAAATAACCGACCTAAAGCAGCATAAATACAAAAGAGTCCTTCACGTCTCATCAAAGTCTTTGTAGGATAAATGTTCTGTTGGGACTCTGTTCTCGCTACGATTGAAAAATAGACGTTGTTCGTAAAATGCCACGGAGACGGGCCGGGTTCATCAAGCATCAGACGTAGTAGAGCCAGTAGATGGCGTTGAAGAGGGAGAAGCTGAAGGGGAAGATGAAACGAGACCACCTGTCGATGGTGTTCACGTCCGTGAGGTCCGGGATTTTGATCCTCAGCTGCGAGGATCGTCTCCGCAGACGCGTCTTCTTCAGATGTGCGTTCCTGTCCGGACCGAGGCGACCCGGCTCTCGTGGGCCGCTCGGCTTCCTGTACTGGACCCCCGAGTGGTCGAACACCGCCGAGGAGGATGAGGAGGAAGAGGAGGAGGAAGAGGTGGAGGAGGAGTTGTGGGTGTCGTTCACGGCGGTCGTGGTCTCGTTCCCTCCCACCTCGTTGTGGATCTCCAAGGTCGTCAGCAAAATGTTGCCCCGGGAGTCGACCTGCAGACGAGGAGGAGCGGCGTTAAAAAAAAGGGGGTTGGGCTCCGGTGACTGATGACAGATCACCGCTCAGAGAGAACCTTCACGACCTGGTTTCTCGACCCAAAGTTAAATCACCGCTCACAAATCAGCTCAAGGACGGACCGGATGTGCTCTGATGCTGATGTCATGACCCCCCCCCCCACTAAACCCAACCCGTAAATCATTCACAGCACATAATGAACACAGTCACACGACGACGCTGGAGATTTATCTTCTTACATTCTGTAGAGTATGAACATCAGATCCACCTCAGATGATTATAAAACAACGGAGGATACTTTCTTAAACACGGCTTAAATCATCACCTACAGATCAAGGATTAAAAAACACTGATGTATATGTGTATTTACAGTGTAAATATGTAATTGTAATATAATACTTCTGCATTTAGCTTTTGGTGTTCTTACTTCCTTTAGAGGAACTTGGTGAAGCTTCATATATTTGCTCAGTAAGTTTGCATTTATTTATCTTCTGTTCTTGTTCGATGTAATAAACTAAATGATGAGTAAATTATGAATGTTAAGAATAAATACACCACAAAAGAAGAGTGAACATACAGATGAATATACTTCTACAACAGACAGACACTCACCCGCCGCGAGTGGCGACGCCCCTCTGCCTGATTGGACAGTTTAACAGACGGAGATTTGCAATTGGCTCCTTCCAGAAGAGACTAGACAGGAGAGAGAGACAAACAGAGAGCCTTTGACTGAGCTGAGGTCAGCTGGAGGCGTCCACAGAGAATCACATAGAGGACGATGGGAGGGACAGGAAGTTGTTGGACCGGAGAAGTCCAGGGTTGAAAATTCATTACACATAATTAGTGCTTCACTTGAGAACGTACTTAACTTACAAATATAACTTAAAGTTACTACGAGGAACTTTAACTTTGTGTTGGTTCTGTCGCCCCCTGTGGACTAAAGTGGTAGTGTCTCTGACAACCAGACTCTCTTTAGAAAACCTCTCATGTTACTGCAGCAGGGTCTGACAGTCTGCTCCTCTCAGTCCTGGTTCTGGTTCTGCCGTGCCTCCCTTCCCTCCAGTGGGTCCAGCAATACGTCCTGGGTCTCCAGCAGCGTGGTGTCGGTGTTGGCTCCCAGAGAGGAGAAGCTCTGCTCCTGGAGGAGGAGGAGGAGGAGGAGGAGGAGGAGGAGGGAGGAGGAAGAGGAGGAGGAGGAGGAGACGCTGCTGCTGCTGGCAGGAGCTGAGCTCTCCTCCTCCCTCCGTAGCTCCTGATCTGGGTCTGTCCACGGTGGACTGGTCTCTGCTGGAGGATCTGGATCTGTCCACGTTGGGCCGGTCTCTGCTGGAGGATCTGGGTCTGTCCACGGTGGACCGGTCTCTGCTGGAGGATCTGGGTCTGTCCACGGTGGACCGGTCTCTGCTGGAGGATCTGGGTCTGTCCACGTTGGGCCGGTCTCTGCTGGAGGATCTGGGTCTGTCCACGGTGGACCGGTCTCTGCTGGAGGATCTGGGTCTGTCCACGGTGGACCGGTCTCTGCTGGAGTCTGAGCTGAAGGAGTTTCTGGTGAACCTGCATGAGTTCATCTGGTTTCACCAGAATGACGAGCATCAAGAATAACTCTATAGAAACAGACCATCTTCTCTCTGATGGTCTCTTTACTGATGAAGGTCTGATAGAGGATCAGGACTACACTGAGACTGGTTCATATAGAGGATCAGG
>NW_022282197.1:6305-8228 GCF_004355925.1 Anarrhichthys ocellatus
GGTTCATATAGAGGATCAGGACTACACTGAGACTGGTTCATATAGAGCAGTGGTTCTCAAACTGTGGGCCTGTGTATTGCAGGTGGGGCGCAGGGGGAAATGCAGAATTTGTTTATTTCAAGAACTTTATTCATATCTGCAAACTTGTCGCTTTTTGGCGAAATTCGCCATTTTGAATCACAATATATCATCCACGGGAATCGTGTAGATCCGTAGAGGGTTTTTTTTTTGGGGGGGGGGGGTCAACTGGCCAGCCAGCGTTTCTCAGATTGGAGTGAGACGAGGAGAAAAGGTGATGTCGTGATCTTCAGAATAAAACATCTTTGATGTGTGGAGTCTTGGCCAATCAGCGTTCAGATGTCTACAGCGTCTTCATTTCCCTCCGTTACAGTTTAAGTTCCGTTATGTTCCGTTACCGTTCAGACTTGCTGGGTTAAGTTAACGTCCACTGCATGCGGAACTTTGTTGACTGTTAACGTTCGTCATTATCACGATTTAGGAGGAAAAAACGTAACGTGATGAAACATGCAGCCCCCCGTGTTCCGGTTCAGTTCACGCGGTCACTCGTTAACGTTAAACCGGAACACCGGTGCATCTGGTTGCAGGTTGTTTGTTTTAACTCAAAGTAGAATGAGGATGATACTGATGAGGTGATGAGGTCAAAGAGCTTCAGGGAGAGGAGGCTGTCTGTAGCGCAGCTTGACGCAGGGCTGAGCTGTGAGTGGAGCTGGGCCTGGATAAAGGTGGAGGTGGGCCTGGATAAAGGTGGAGGTGGGCCTGGATAAAGGTGGAGCTGGGCCTGGATAAAGGTGGAGGTGGGCCTGGATAAAGGTGGAGGTGGGCCTGGATAAAGGTGGAGCTGAGCCTGGATAAAGGTGGAGCTGGGCCTGGATAAAGGTGGAGGTCTAAACAGACGCGAGTGCAGCTTCCTGCTGTCACAGTGTTTTAAATACATTGATAAGGCAGGCTATGCTACATGTAGCCTCTGCTCCATGAGATGAACTACAGCAACAAGGGCTCACATGTCCTCTCATCACACTGGTCACTGTGATGACCACAGCCAGTGGACCAACAGTCCCACGTGCAGCTATTATTATTATCACAGCTATTATTTTACTTTTAGAATGCTACATTTTAAAGCTCATATTGGTATGTGTGACACATATCTGCACTCGTTTAGTTTAGTTTTGCACAGGTTGCACGTTAATATTGTTTTGAAAAGATATGCTGTAAAACTCAGTAAAACTCTTTATTGCCAAATATTTGAACTTGTTTTGTTTAGTTCTTCACAGGTTGCAATTTATTGTTATTCTCTTGGAAAGATATTCAGTGTAAAACAGGTGAATTGCAGCAACAATAAGCTATTTTTTGCCAAATATTAGTTATTTCTTGCACAGATTGAACTTTATTTGCATTGTTCTAACAACGTGATTACATTGTATTTGTTTTTGTCTGATGGAGCAATCTGGTTTACTTGAAAGTGATTGCAATTTTCTTTATTCTATTATTTGAAGAAGCACAGATGGAGGAGTCACAAAATGTTGTTTCAATAAAAGTTCAACATGCAGCATTTTGTTACAATGGTGGGGCGGTGGGGCATGAACATGTGTCTTCCTCCAAAGTGGGGCGTGACAGAAAAAGTTTGAGGACCACTGATATAGAGGATCAGGACTAAACTGAGACTGGTTCAGAACCAGGTAAAGGTTCCTCACAGTGACTTTAAGTTACGTAACAAACAACAGTCTTTCCTAAACCTAAATAAGTAGTAACGTTATGTTAACCACTTGTTGAATTCAGACTACCGTGACGTCTCTCGTTGGTTTGTGGACGTTTTGAAGCTTTGAGTTCAGCGTTTTAGTCCGTCGCCATGTTGTTGTTTTTCTCAACCAGTGAACAGGAAGTGACCATATCTGGACTGAGGAG
>NW_022282198.1:0-8227 GCF_004355925.1 Anarrhichthys ocellatus
GGATCTGTTAGAGAAGAAAAACTAGTTTACAGAGAAGCATGTTATAATAAATAGTAAACATATGTTAATTTTGTATTTCTTTCAACCTGACGTAAAATGTTAATAAAACATGCTGATACCAATACATAATGGGCTGACATAACATATTAATCTGGCAATTGCCAATAAAATGTACCTGTACTGGTGAGTAACTAAATTTACAATGAAAAAAAAATTAAAAAAGGTTCAACTTACACATGAGGACGACTAACAGCAGGCGTCCAGCCATGATGAAGCAGAATAATGTGAATGTCCAAGAGTCCTTTAAACGCAACACTTGTGTCTCTGTCTACGTGGACTGTCACATTCAGAATGTGTCATTCTGCAGACCATGTTCTCAGGAAAACCACAGACAGAATCACAAGGGAACCACACTGACAGAAATGTGACAGGAACACAGATGCACTTGAACATTTTTATTTAGTTCCAGTATGTGTGACACTGTATATTTAGATCACATCTACCACAGTGATGGCTTACTGGTTAAAACAAATAAGTTTCTCCATTAGTTGCTTTCTTATTGTTGTTCATATTGGTTTTTTTACTTGTTACTTTTTCTAAACTGACAGGACTAGTGCTGACTTAAACGAATATAAACAAATTATTCCGATATGGACAGGTAGGTAATGTGCTCTTAAGAGATACAAACAACATTTGAATTCTTGCAGTAATATAGATCAGATGTGCTCAACTTGACAGAGAGGTAAAATGAGGTACTGAAGTTAGGGACCGCCTCAAAAGTGTATGCCAGTGAGCCATAGCTCATAGCTTTTTCTTATCTATTTATTTTCATATTTTGCGTGATTAGACACACACAAACATGTAGTTATTTCCCATTTTTGTCCCGACCATTCAACACAGAAATCTGCATTTCGCTCATTCTTGTATATTGGGAGGATAACTTGAAAGATGGCCTCTGAACCAAAACATGCATGATTTGTTAACAGGCATGTGAACCTGCAACCTGCATGTAGCAGGCGGGGAAGCCCCATCTTACCTGCGGGCAAACAAAGACCCTACGTTTCTGCCTTAATCTACCAGCATGCACTTCACCTCGCTTAACCTGACTCATGCAGCGCTCTTGCTAGTCATTTAACTGTGTGACAGGAAGTAAGCTAGGTTGATAATAGGCGGTGTTCCCCTTGCCATTCAGCATCACTAATGGTTACCCGTTTATACTTGCTAGCAAGTCCACTATTTCCAGCAGTTTAGTACACTAACTTGTGAAGTGGCCCCAGAGAAAAAGAAAAGAAAAAAGAAACGCGTTATAACAGACGGTTGTCTTATTTTTAAAAGACATGGTTCAAGATGCAAATGCAGTGAATTCCCAAGTAACATAAATATAGATATCCACATTCTGTCGAGCAGGCATTGTGTTACAGGTGCTAAAGTAGCAAGCTTATGCTTTCCCATCTTTGACTTGAATCTTTAAAGATTTAAGTTTGCTATAATCTGGTGTTATGACTATAAACACCCTCCAACTTCACAAAATAACAATTGTGAAGAATACAAGACGAGATTAAATGAAGAAGCCTTTTTACCCTTATAGATCATATCTCCGCTCTTTTTTGCACCTACTATTTAACCACGAATGCAAACATCAGTTTCTCCGTATTTCTATATCAAAATCCAATAATCTTTTCTTTCTGTAAAACAAAATATGAAGTGTGCTAACGTCAGCTAAAAGCCACCCAGCTGAGAACTGTTTAATTTATGACAGTTGATTTTAGCCTGGAAAGGTTCCACGGTCGATTGCGTCAAAGACTTTTCACAGGTCAACACCAGATCACATATATTATCAATTTTACAAAAAACATGAAGAGTTTAAAAATGAACTTAAATAAAATTAAAAATGGATTAAAAATAATTCTTTATGCTGTCTGCGTTCTGTTTCTCTACACAGTGTAAAAGGTTTGTGCATCAATGTGGCTGCAGGGTGCTGTACACCATGTCCTCCAGGGCTGATGCAGGTGGCTGCTCGGAGATGGTGGAGTAGATATTCAACGCTGTGTAAATCTCACTTACGTCCTCATTTTGAGGCGCTTGCTCCTTCAGTTTCTCAGAACCTGCAAATGTGAGAGAGAAGCACACTAAGATGATTCTTTTCTGTCAAGTTTGGCATTTTATTGCACCGTCTGTAAAAAGCCAACAGTATACTGATCTACAGTATGTTTAGAATGTGATGGGAATTGTGCTCTCCTAAATTTAGTCATCTTTAATACGATTTCAGTTAATAAATATTGGCCTATAACACAAGCCAGTAAAAGTATTGTGGAAAAAAAGCCTGTTTTTGGGATAAATGTTTGTGTTACAAACATACACTAAAATGGTTTGGGGTTGTTTGTAGTTGTAGTGCATATTCAATTAAAGTGTATAATAAAATTATTATTGTTATAAAGGTATCTAACTATATTAGTCATACACCTTCTGGTATATTTTGCCAACAACTAATGCTGCAAATCAATTGTGATTATTTTTTTATTGTACATAATGTACATTATATAAAGAATAAAAACCTGATCTCCACCCTTTACAGGGTACAGGGGGATGTATTCATGTATACATTCATGTAGGTGTAAAGAGAAAAGCAGCCCACCAGTAGGACAGTCAGCAGCAGCTACTGAGGTGATCGTACTGTAGGCTCCCTCAGCATCTGCAGGTAACTAAAGATAACAGGAAAAAGAGGAGATTGACACATTACTGTAATCCATCTTGAGGAGCCTTGCTGTTTGAATGGCTAATAATTTGATTATTTTGGGTGATGTGAATGTTACATCTGACAGAGAAAAAATGTATTAATCAATTACCGATCCTCCATGTTCAAGATTTCTCATGCTCATTAAGTCATCTGCAACATCGGGAAAAACACACCTCAATCAAAGACCAAAATATAAATGCAATATACGAATGTGTAAAGAAATAATACAGTGATGATGCCTAACTACATGTGCACATTACCGGTGACATTGGCTTGTGACCTATACAGAAATAAAAGGGGAACAAGTGTTAATACAGAGTGAGTGTGTCCTCATTACACAAGAAGCAGAATGCACTGTAGGACAATAAACATAATATCCAGAGGGATACTGTTCTTTCTCCAAACACATCTGAGACCACTGGCCACTACTAAAGCTTAGGGTTTAATGGGGAAGTTGAGGATGGTGAATGAACTCTCTCCACTCATTTCAACAACTAACGTCCTGCTGCAGCTATACTTGCAGTGAACAAGTTGAACTGAAATTAAATAATCAGTCCTCACTCAGCTTTTGCTGAAAAAGTAAAACAAAATCTTACCTCTTGTTAGAACATTTTCCTGAAAAAATGAAAAAGAGAGAAAAGCCTATCGTTAGTTCAGGCAGAGCACTGAAGTTGTGCTTGGCATCAGCTTTTTATGAAATGCTTGGTTGGCTTGCACGGGTGACTAGTGACGTCCAATCATATTCATGCATATGTGGTCATTTATATTGTTTATTAAAAAGAGAGTTATGTGCATGCGTGTGTTTAAAAGGGGCTTTAGCTCTTTTAGCCTGGCCCTCTGCTCAGATTATTTGAGAGCTCCCACAAACAGCAGGGAGCAAAAAAATCATTCGATCTTTACAGACACATGAATCAAGTTCTCACCAAATCTTCTTTTGGTACAGAGAAGTGCCAGTCCCAGTAAGAAAACACCTCCCAAACAAGCTGCAAGTATCAGGAACTTCCATGTCCAAGTTTCTGTTTTGGAAGCCACCACCAAGTCAGTTTCAGTTTCACCTTTATCACAAAAGCATGGAGGTGTGTGTACTGAATGCCTACTAATGGCACCCCAAATATAAACAATGAGGAGCAATGTGTTGCTTTGCAACTGATATAAATTTAACTTGTAAAAAAAAAGTTGTGAACATGATTAATCATTGAATTCAGGATTATAATCACGAATAAGGTGGCTTCACTTTGACACTTTAGAGCAATACATACGACTCAAACCCAGCAGAAATACATGATATGCACTGTTGATGAGGTGGGGACCATTTCTAACAATATAATATTAAATCATTATTATTAAAGTATTTGTTCACATTTTGCAAGAAGGAAATACTTAAATAAAATGAATTGCATCTCATCTGTAAGTTACTTTTTACTCACCTGATGGGGTTACAGGGAGAGCGCTAATGTTCGGCTTAAGAAGTGTATTTACAGGCATAAATAAAAAAATAAAAAAACATTCATCGCAAAGAATTTCAGCATATGATGCAGTCACCTTTAATATTGTCTCCTGGTAATATATTAATAGGAGTGTTGATAGTTAAAATATTCAATAAACAATAAAAAGGCACTGTGAATAATTAAGAAACTGATCATTTGTGTCACCTGATGTTGGTTTTACTGGTGTTAGGGAAGTAGAAATAAAACTGCCAGTGTTGCTTGATCCAACAGTCTGATCTGGTGAAAGAAGAAAACTGCATTGAAAAATAATTATTAATACTTGTAATTTGTTATTTCTGTTATTGTTATTTAAATATGATAAAGAAAACAAAAGCGTATATTGTGTTCATATTATGTGTGTGCTCCTGTATATGTGTGTTTGTCAAAATGCTCAAATAAAAGAAAAACATTTAAGAGAGAAAACAGTCATAGCACTCACATATAGCATAATACACATATGTGTGATTCATTAAAGTCCGACTTAATGTACCTGTAATTTTGTTACCTGATGTTTGTTTCATAGGAGTTACAGGAGTTGAAGCAAGGAGCCTGCTAACAGTAACACCTGCTGAATAAAAATAACAAATATATAAGTGATTTGTGATAATGATCTGGATTTCTATTTAAAATGTATGTCCTACCTGTGGTCATACTAGATACCGGCTTAGTCTGCGTCGTGTTTGACTCCACAACATCTACAACAAAAGAAGATGGATTTGGACCTGTCAGCTTCATGTGTGAACAACAGTGTGGGACGGTATTTGTACAGTCGCTGAGCAGGCAGCAAGAGAAGAAACAATTTGTGATTAATAAATGTCACATGTAATACATCTATAATTGTGTTACCTGATACTGGTTTCCCAGTAATTCCAAAAGTGGAAGCAGTAGACCTGCTATCAGTAAGATCTGGTGAATAAATGCACACACAAAAACTTTAGAAAATATATTCTACAGTAATATGTGATGATATTCTGGATTGCTATGATAAGTCCTACCTTTGTTCTTAGTAAATGCTGAGTCTGTGGAGGTCATGCTTGATTCTTTTTTCACAATATCTACAGTAAAAGGAAACGGATTTGTGTCTGTCAATTTTACAGATGTACAAATAAATAACAATTTGCATTTTACCTCCTATTTGTGCAGTGACTTAAGCAAAGAACCTTTAAAAAGAAACAAGAAACCAGAGAACGTGTAAGTTGATTTTATCCATGGCAGAGGAATGGCCTTAGGGATGGCAATGGCCACTTTGGTCCATACTGAAATACTTGTTCTTGTTAATATATCAGTAGCGGGCAGTGTATTTTATACCTGGGCCTTCAGTGCTGTCCTACTACAGTTGAACCTCCTCCTAATAACCTCATTATGACACCACAGCTACACAAATATGTAATATCTGCAGCACTTTATTCGTCCGTCACTGTCCTCAAAACCAACTGTCCTGTCGGAAAATGTCTTGTACTTGGCTAATATACACAATTCTGATTCTGCTGTCACAGCATCATATAGAAACATTTCAAATGACATAACACATGAATAAAAACCATAATTTGTGATGTTTGTCTGACTGTTTGTGACTGTTTCCATCTCTGTGATCACCGGCGGATTCACTATCAGTTTAGGTTGAGGTTGGTAAATTCCTGGTGTAAAATAGTATAAAAAATAGTCAATATTAAATAATTAAAGACTATAATAAACTCCCCTATAGTGAAAACAGCACAGCTAGACATGAAAGAGAAAAGATCAGAGTCTGACCTTGTGTTTGAATCTTGTGAAAGGAATCTGTTGGAAATACAAAGTGTTGACACGGCAAACATTAAGCATCATTAATACCTTCAAAACAATGTAGAGGATTAAAACTCCACCCAATGTGAAAATCTGTCAAACATACGTTGGAGTCAAGATCAAGACACTTGTTTGTCCAAATGAGGAAATTAGTTTTGACTCTGAACTGCAGTTCTACAATAAGTTCACAAATAAATACCACAGAGCAACAACACAGGCAATAACACCACACACAACATCAAATCACCAAGCATAAAAAAGATAAAACATAAGTATGATATTTCATGGTGATACTGTATGGAAGACATTATATATTAATGTCATGTTTGCAAGTAAGCTAAGTAGACAACATAAATAATAAGAGAATCTATAGGAGGTTTAACTTACACATGAGGATGACAAACAGCAGGCGTCCAGCCATGATGAAGTCAAATACTGAGACTGACTAGAAAGAAGATACTTCTGTGTCTGACTATGTGAAATTTCACATACAGAGCATGTTCTCAGAAAAACCACAGCGAGCATAAGAAGTGAATTAAACTGACAGAAAGGCCACAGGAACACACACACATTTATGATGCCCCTATGTGTGGCACTGTATATTTAGATCACATCTACCACAGTGATGCCTTACTGGTTGAGACAAAAAAAAACATAGTCTGCGTCTTGTGTGACTCCATTTCCACAATATCTATAAAGGAAGGTGAATTTGAACCTGTCACTTTCATGTGTGGTAAACTGTGTGTGATATCATATTTGTGTTAACTCTTGAGCAGTTATTTTCACAAAACTAGAAACCAAACTAGCATTTTGATAGAAATGGAGGTTGTTAAATCAGTCTCTCTCTCTTTCTTTATGTTTGTAACCTCTGGAAACAATTTCCCACCTGCATTATAGTACCACATCACTTTTATTGTGCTGATACTGTATCAATACATGATAATAATATCAGATGTGAGAAACAGTCACTCACTATGTATGGTGATGGAGGATGTGTCACTGTGTGGAGATGGATAATCTTTCGCTCCAAGCTTCACAGTGTAAAAACACGTCACTTGAACCTCAGCAGGTGATCTCTGTTGCGATATCTTCAGCAGCTCACTTCCTGTCAGTGTCTGCAGACAAGAGGGGAATCTGACGGTTCCTCCACTTGAAGTGAAGAAACTACACAGAGGCACAGAAGCAGATGATGGAGCCTCACAGTTCAGAGTGACTGAGTCCGTCTCATTGATCACCGGTGGATTCACTGTCAGTTTTGGTGGACGAGATGCTGAAAGTTTAGTAAAGTGAAATTGTAAGTATAAATTTGATTAACTAACTGACAATTGCATTGATCTAATATAAGTATTTTGATACATAATGAGACAGGATATCCATTCTAAATCGTCTATCTCTTCTTCTTTTTAGGACCCAACCCCCATGTGCTCGTACTGTAGCAAGATATCCTAACATTAGTCCACAGCAACAGTGTTTACTCACTTCGAATGATGATGGAGGACATGTCACTGTCAGGAGATGGAAACACTTTAAGATAAAAACACGTCACTTTAACCTCAGCAGGTGAACTCTGATTTGACATCTTCAGCAGCTCACTTCCTGTCAGTGTCTGAAGACAAGGGAAGCTTTTGGCAGTTCCTCCTCTTACTATACGGAAATAACACTCAGTCACAGAAGCAGATGATGGAGTCTGACAGTTCAGAGTGACTGAGTCTGTCTCTGTGATCACCGGTGGATTCACTGTCAGTTGAGGCGGAAGAAGTGCTGAAAATTGTAATATATGTTGCATTACATAACTGAAAATAGCCTTTACTTACAATTATTCTGATGATAAATGTATTTGTTTGACAAACTTAACAGTTGTATTAAGATGAGGAAATTCTAAATGAGCAACTGTGATTAATAATAAACAGCATAGAAAAGATAAGAGTAATGTACAGCCAACTATGTGCTAAACTGTGCTTACAGTGATAACATTCTACTAATAACTATTAAACTCGGGGCCTGACCTTGTGCTTTCATCTCAGAAAAGGATCTGTTAGAGAAGAAAAACTAGTTTACAGAGAAGCATGTTATAATAAATAGTAAACATATGTTAATTTTGTATTTCTTTCAACCTGACGTAAAATGTTAATAAAACATGCTGATACCAATACATAATGGGCTGACATAACATATTAATCTGGCAATTGCCAATAAAATGTACCTGTACTGGTGAGTAACT
>NW_022282199.1:0-5608 GCF_004355925.1 Anarrhichthys ocellatus
TAACGTAACGAGGTAACATAAAGGGGTAACATAATGAGGTAACGTAATGAGGTAACATAAAGAGGTAACGTAATGAGGTAACGTAACGAGGTAACAACAGGGTAACATAAAGAGGTAACGTAAAGAGGTAGCGTAACGAGGTAACAACAGGGTAACATAAAGAGGTAACGTAACGAGGTAACAACAGGGTAACATAAAGAGGTAACGTAACGAGGTAACAACAGGGTAACATAAAGAGGTAACGTAAAGAGGTAGCGTAACTGTCACGGTTGGGTTTTGCTATGTGTGAGTGTGGTGTTTGTGTGTGTGTGTCTCTCTCTCCTGAACATGCTCATTCTCTCCACCTGTGCCAAATCACCTGCCCCTGGTTTTTTCCTCTGTAAACCCCACTCATTTCCACTCACCTGCCGGCAATCCGCTCATCACCCCTCACATACTTATACTCCCCTGCTTGCCCTGTGCTTTTTATTGTCGGTCTGGATTTTCCTCGCTCCTGGTTGGAGTAGATTTTGGTTTCTGTTTTTGTCTAAGTGCCCAGTAAAGAGCCTTGTTTTTCACCTCACCTTGTGTCCTGTGTTTAAGTCTGCGCCTGAGTCTCTTATCCACTCCTAAACCCACACGGTGAACCGTCACAGTAACGAGGTAACGTAACGAGGTAACGTAACGAGGTAACCCTAACCCACACACTGACATGATTCCTGCTCTGCGTCTCTTTATTCTGCTCTTTTTGTGAGCATGTGAGCGTAATTGAAGGCTTTCAAAAGCGATTGTTCTTCAACCTTCAACAACAAAATTAACACTTCCACTAAAAGTCCTCATTCTGGAATCACAAAGCCTCTCTTGACACTCTGTGTTTGTGTGCTGGCAGGTGAGCTTTTATTAAAGTTCTGCAGCACAATGGTAGCGGGTGATGAATGCCCACAGCTAAAATCCAATAAGATGGATTTGGTGGGAACAGCAGCTCATGGCCACTCGCTCTTCCTCCCTCTTATTCTCTCTCTTCCTCATCCTCCCTCCACCTCGCTCCATCACAGACTTCCAGTCGTTCATCCACCAGCAGGGGTTCCAAATCAGCCGTCTGTTGGTGTCGGATCAATGCTCTGTAATCAAAGGGGGGGAGGCACATTGCTGGTCTATAATGGAATGCCTCCTACCTGAGGCTGAAGTGGATTCACCAGAGCGGCCGCTGATAAACGGAGACAGACTCATAATGTTGTCTCTCCGTGACCGTCACCGCTGGACAGACCACTTTAAAGGCTTTGAGAAACGGCAGCGTGAATGCACTTAATTACACTCGCACTAGATCTGTATTGGATTCCAGTGTTGCTGCCTGGCAGAGAGGGCGGGCAGCGCTGACGGACTGGACAGTTAAACATGTAGCTCATTGTGTGGAGCTGGAAGACTTATGAAGGAAACCTTTCGTTGCCCTTTAGCGAGTCTGACTTGCACAACGTACACATGAAAACTCTTGAAGGCTCTGCTGACTAATCAAGTTTAGAGTTTGTAAAGCAGCTGGATGCTGCCGGTGACACAGTCCGTGATGCCTACTTTGCTTTCCTTCCTTGGACGTGATGTATCTCCGCCCAGCAGGTGAAACCTGCATCAGCAGACAACAAAAGGCTCTGATGGATTGGCTTTGATCTTATGAGCGCTCATGAATAACACTGTGACGTCGTGTCTTTGGTAGCAGCCAGAGGACCGACAGCGATGGTTTAAATGAGTTTTTTCATGTCAAGGACTTCTGAGACCTCCATCTGGACATGTTGTTTAGGTTATTTATGATAAGACCAGAAGTCTTTAGTTGTGGGCGACAGTTGAGGAGACGCCCAGAGAGGAAGTGAAACTCTGATCAGATATAATCACTCTATGACCCACATTGGGCTGTTGGGTTGTAAGAGGATATCGATACGCTTTAGTGTCCCGACATTATGTTTTGTGATTCTGGATCTATTGATTGTGAATGAATAGTTTACATGCAGAGATTAGAAATACCACCACCTACTTAGTCTGGCCCCATGACATCACAGCTGACCTCATCCAGTGTATAAATACAGGAAGTGGTTGGGTGACTGTGCAGCACATGGGGTGTGTGCTAATTAACAAGTAAAGCTAATGCTAACACGGGACACTTTGTCACAGCGTACACAACCCAAACCTTGACTGAAGAGCTACAG
This sequence comes from Anarrhichthys ocellatus, assembly GCF_004355925.1. Classification (NCBI taxonomy): domain Eukaryota; kingdom Metazoa; phylum Chordata; class Actinopteri; order Perciformes; family Anarhichadidae; genus Anarrhichthys; species Anarrhichthys ocellatus. The sequence continues at coordinate 2,175 of NW_022282199.1, forward strand.
TCAGAGAGCTTCCTCACTCGTCTGAAGAGGCTCGTTTGTTGCAGTGAAACTCTTCATGCAGAGAGGAACTCTGAATAAACACCGCTCCTCTGGAAGAATGAGTGGTGCTGAGATTTCTTTAAAAGGTGTTTGGTTTATCAAATATGTAATAACGGCTGCATGTTTATTCTTCTGAGCACAGACGGAGGAAAGGTTTTGTAAATCAACTATACCTTAATGTTTTCTGTGCTCTATTATTTGGGCACCAGCCATGAGAGTAGTTATGAAACTCATGTACTTTAAACGCGTTAGAAACACATTTGTTCTCAGAAACAAACATTTAACAAAGTGCATTTGATCCTGGACCAGCTGGAGGTGAGAACGTTTTGCTTTTTGACTTTTGTATGGAGAGAACATTGAGACATTTGAGAAGTTTGACTTCTTCCAGAAAACGATATTGTTCTTTAAGAAAAGAAAAGAATCGTCTTATAGATGTTCAGTAACAAATGCAATCCCTCCCCAGCTTGAGCTGGAAGGAGGTCGATTCAATCAGGTTTCAGTTGACAAAATCAAATGTGAATGATGGAAGTTGTTTTTGGCGTTTGCTCTTTAGATTCATGCTTATCAGATCAGAGCATCGAGGGTCGCTGCACCGGCTGTTCCTTTCACACCCGTAATGTGACATTTTCAGCTACTTGTAAAATGTTGAATAATCCACACGGTCACCTTGCAAAGGTCGCAACTTCAAATATTAGCATTTACATTGTAATTGTATTGTAAAAACCAGCATGAAAAAGATAACAAGCGGCCGCATCTCATGAAGTGGACGGCTCTTTACATCCTGTCCTCTGAGTGGGTGGAGCCTGTTCTTCTGCAGTGTCCTCTTGTTATTTTCATCAGACACAACGTCCAATCCAGGAGGAATATACCAAAGCTATAACAAAATGTGAGAGTTTATGTGCCGAGTATCTTTCCTTTGGGCAACTTGTCCCCGAGAGGGAAGCAGCGTGAGGAGCGATAGTGGTCTGAGTTCAGTCTTTAAACTCCGCCCACCAGCTCGTCATCAGGCTGCTGGTGATTGACACGCTTCAGTTCAATGTGTCGTTCTTGTGATTGGCTCCTTCAGATGAGCTGTCATCTCATGACATACTGCAGACACAGTATAACGCAACGCTTCGCATATCTGGGGAAAAGTTACTGCTCACTGTCATCTGTTTTCTTATGAAAGTCCAGCAACACGCGTCGATATCCGCTTGTTACATATATGTACACGTGTATATATATGTACATATGTACACATATACATATGTACACATATACATATGTACACGTATACATATGTACACGTATACATATATGTACATATGTACATATATGTACATATGTACATATATGTACATATGTACATATATGTATATATGTACATATATGTATATATGTACATATACAGTCTTTTCAAAATAAACTTCCGTCTTCAAGAGAAACAACTTGGTTAAGATTAGAAAAATACGATTTTTGGTTAAAACACGTGCAGTCGTTCTACTTGAGTACAGAAGTTACGTAAAAGATAAGTCAACAGTGACTCGACCATCTACCTCCACCTCACTCACCCTCTGTGTGCTCTGTACGTCCTGATTCCTGATCAGTGGATACATACGAGTTATTTTGTGGGATATCTACAGATGGCAGCGCATTCATTTTGCAGGTATGAGCGCTGTGAGAGAAACGGCCTGTTGTACATCAGCTGGAGGAGAAGGACGCGGACTCGGTACTCGGTGTGTCTTTGTGGTGTTGAAGAGCCAATCGGGATCTCTCTCCTCTCCCAGCTTCTTATTTTGCATTCTTCCTGTTAGAATACTAATTCAAACATTTGCTTCATTCCTCCTTCAGAGCCAGACTCCTCTGAGGAAAGGCTGCCATTTGCGTTGATCAGTCATGCGCTCAGATCGTGCTCTTCTTCCACGTTTCCCCGCGAGCCTCAGTGTCAATTAAACCCGAGGTCTGCTGAGCTCTAACAGGGCTCCGTGCAAAGAGACCACCGCTAATAGAATGCATAATGAGCCCCGGTGATCTCTCTACGCCCCTTTACAAATGAAACATGAGGAGCAGAACCGGGCCGAACCCCCCAAAAGCCTAAGAAGAGTTCACGGTGCGTTACATTCCAACGGGTTCCAGTTCCAGCGACTCCTCCGAGCTCAAAGCGCTCGTCATGTAGAGTCGCAATTCAGATCCATCCGCGCTGAGAGGAGGTTAGTGCTCCTCTCTCTGCTCGGTGACAACAGAAATAGAAGAGAGAGAAGAAGAGAGATGCAGGAATAAGTCATGAATATGAATATATGTTGAGATGAAACGGCTGATGTCGGGTTTACTGAGTCATGTTTCTAGTTGCTGAGTGTTTTCAACTCAAACACAATCAACAGCAAATACAGACGACAGTCACAATACTGTAAAACAATAATTATCACGGATCAATTATAAATACGTTTGATTATGAACGGTGGATACTTTGTTGTAATGTAAAAGTTAAGCACTGAACAAGTCTCACATTACACACACACACACACACACACACACACACACAGAGGTTTTTTCACTTTGACCATCAGAGGAACAGAGTAAACACAGCTGTAATGAGACGGACGAGTTATGACCTCACACAGCTGTAATAGTTTCATGTAATATCTAACGCCTGCAGGAAACAAACTGTTGAGCTGTAGCCTCGAGTACCAGATCTATTCTACAGATATGCATCTATGTTTAAAGACGGATATGTGTTCATTTATTAGACTATTATAATATTATATATTATATCATCCCAACAGCTGTTCATGGTGAAGGAGCTGCTGTTGGACCCGAGTCTTGGCGTGAGCTGCAGACATCTTAATCTAGATTATGTTGTATATCCTCTGGATTCTAAGAACAGACTGAGGATGTTTGATCTCAGAATGCACTGATGCTGAAGGACAACTCTCTTAAACTCAAGCTAGTTATTGGTTTGTTTCTCTTTTATGTCTTTAGGTTGTTTGTAACTTGTGTTGTTAACTTTTTAAACCTGTTGTAGTCCTGCGCTCTGTGCTGCTGTCCACCCGTCAGGTGCAGCTGGTTATCCTGGTTAAATATAAGTTAAATATACAGAATAGATAAATATGTCAACAATATTTCACAGACATCGTGGTGTTTTTCACCCACCGAGGTGATGCTGGTGACCTCATGGACGTCCTGGACTAAGTTGTTGAGGTTCCTCAGAGTGATTAAATCCTCAGTGTGTGTGTGTGTGTGTGTGTGTGTGTGTGTGTGTGTGTGTGTGGTATCGTTAGTGTTTGTCCCGGTGTCCAGGGTCGGTGATCAGGGCAGCTTGGCTGCTGCTAATAGGATCATGGCTGAGGATCACTACTGCTAATAAAACTCCTCTCTCTCTCTCTCTCTCTGTTTCTCTCTGTTTCTCTCTGTTTCTC
>NW_022282199.1:5708-8220 GCF_004355925.1 Anarrhichthys ocellatus
TCTCTGTCTTTTTTCTCTCTGTCACTGTTGTGTCTGCTGGATGATTGTTCATAATGCAGTAACACATCATGTGACGTATTGTTTTAATATAATCATGTTATCAATTTATTATTTAACATTTCAGAGACTAAATATCATCCAGATAATGCTTTTATGATTATTATCACATCCATGCAAACACTCAGCAGCTGTATTGTGTTTTGCATTGTCCACACACACACACACACACACACACACACACACACACACACTGAGCATATGAAGTGAGGTATGTTTTTGGTTCTCATCAGTTAGCACCGTCTGGCTCGGCCTTCTGTCCGTGTTTTCTTTGGTGTCCGCTGGAGTTGATTAGAACAGAGCGCGTCGCGTCGTCCTTGAGATATCGGCTAATAAGAGCGAGCCGACCGGATCGCTGCTTGATGAGAGACACAAGCAGAACCGACAGGCTGGTCCAGCAACACGCTGAGTTAGTCCTCAGACCTCCGTATCAACTCACAGCTGGTTTAAGATTCCTCGGATGGTTCGTGACATTCCACCTCCCCGATGTTTGACGTCTGCAGATAGTTCTGTACGGTATCAGCTGTTACCAGCACCGCTGTGTCTGAAACTCATCACATGACACGTTGAGTCTCTCTCTTCACTTTAGTCACTAGTGTCTCCGTCCAGTGTCGTAGAATTCACATCATGTGACCACAGTTTGGTTATTGCATTCATTTTGATCATCAACTACAAAGTCAAACAACAAACAGTCGATGGACCTTGCAGACTCTGTGGTCCGTCGAGCTGCAACTAATGATTATTTCCTTCATCAGTTAATTGTTTGCTAAAGTGTCGGCTGCGTCGCTGCTGGATCCCCGAGGTGTCGTCCTCTAAGAGCTCATCTGGTTTGAAGAAGAGTTTAAAAAGAAACCTCAGAAGGGATTCAATTAATAAGAAGATAAGAGTTACAAATCCTCTGATTGAGGAGGCGTGTTTGGCATTTAATGTGGATTTATTGGAGGTTTAAGTCCAGAGTCCTTTTGGTTCAACACTGAAACACAGCTCACCTTTACTGTCCGCCTCTACGCTTCTAATCAGCTCACATTTTCTGAGCAAAGAGCAGAAGTCCTGATAAAAGCTCACATCGCTCCTCAAACCGGCCTTTTTCTTTGTGACCTTTGCTTCTCCCGTCAGAGCGCCGGTCGCCTCTCTTCAGTGAGCGGTGTGGAGCCGGAGACGTGTTGGACAGACCTTTTGTTGGAGCGGTGCTCATGTCCCGGGTCCTTTTTGTTCCCTAATAGCCCGTCATCGGGGCCCCGTCCCGCTGACCTCCAGCCTCTGACACGCTGCTCCGCTAAACGACGAGAGGAAGGCTGAGGTGTTCACCAGACGACATCAGTACGCTGTGAATGCTGAACGAGCACGAGGTGACGATGGCGACAACGCCTCGCTCCTCCTCACACTGATTATCAATATATATCCTTTAGTTTTTCTCCTGTCCCATGAAACATGTTGCTTCAGGTTTATCTTATCAAATGCCATTAATGAAGCAAGAACGCCACATATTTCATATTTCAGCTCCTCAAATGTGAAGTTTTTCAGTTTATCCAGGAGCTGCTCTGCTCCTCCATCCGTTGCTGTGTCTGTGTTGTTGAGACACTTCAGTGAATCTGAACAAGTGAAATGACTGAAGTCTCAACAACACAGACACAGCAACAGATGGAGCTCCTGCTCTGAGAGCTGAGATCTCTGGTGCTACGCTGACTGTGGAGGAGAACCTCGTACGACCAGAGAACTATCTGAAAAGACTTTAACATCTGGATTTAACATCTGGAAAACAAGGTGAACAATAAACACATGAAGATAATGACGGTATAGCTGCTAATCACAACATCAGAACCACATTTCTTGTTCACTGCACATGCTTCATATGAGCACTACCAACATATCAAACTCCTCCTCACGCATGTACACCACTCTCTCATGAGAAGCTGCTGGACTCAAAGAGAACCAGGCTCTCAGCTCAACCAGCGGGGGGGTTCAGATCAATACCGGCCCCCGAGGGGCCCGGTGTACACTGTGAACCAGTATATGAGAGAGAGAGAGAGAGAGAGAGAGAGAGAGAGAGAATCATAATAGAGTTTGTGAGAGTGTTATTACAGACTGGAGGATGTGGAGAGGTGTGTGTGTGTGTGTGTGTGTGTGTGTGTGTGAGTGAGTGAGTGAGTGAGTGAGATGTAGAAGGAGGGTGTCAATCAATACTGTAGTCTGATTTGACATTTACGGACGCACTAATAGTGATGTCAGACCCCCCCCCCCCGTCAGATCGCACTCGTGTCCTGATTGGTACAGACAGACAGAGAGACAGACAGAGAGAGAGACAGACAGAGAGAGAGACAGACAGAGAGACAGACAGACAGAGAGACAGACAGAGAGAGAGACAGACAGAGAGAGAGACAGACAGAGAGACGGACAGAGAGAGAGAGAGACAGACAGACAGACACTTAAAAATAAATATTAAATATAAAAATGC
>NW_022282200.1:0-5727 GCF_004355925.1 Anarrhichthys ocellatus
AGGTCCGTCCTTGGAACCTGACGCTCGCTCCCGCGCGCTCTCAGCCCGGAGGAGAGGAGGCGCGCGCGGCCGCATAGAGCGTGTGCATGCGCTTCTTCTCCGGTGTCGGTTGAATTAATCAAGTGATATGTGCTCGTCGCGGCGCGCGCTCACAGACATACCGCCACACTTTGAATGTCACATTGAAATTAAACATTAATATTTAATGAATGATTTCAGTTTGTATCCGGATACAATCATTACGTCATTTATTTAATTATGAATCAGTTCAATATTATCAATCATAGATACTTACTTTGATCACTTAAACAAACACCAATGAGTTAAAGGTCGATTAAGTAGATGTTCTGGAGCTTTCCATCACATGACGTGGTCTTCATCTGATGAGAAGGTCCAGAGGAACAATGTTCAACAACATATAAAACAATAAACATTGTTATGTGTCTCTGTTTAATAACTAAACATCTTATATGAAATATTGATAACCAAATGAAATCAGGCAAATTAATATAATTTCTCTCAGAAATTCATGTTTCTACTCGTGAAATGTTTCATACGTCGTATTGAAAGTAGAATATTTGTGTTTCTCTGTTTTATGTGAAAAACTGTGATATTTAGATTATTAAACAACTTTGTTCTGAATTTACTGTCAAAGAAATATATAAAGACTCAGACAGCTTCAGGTTCAGGGAGACGGGTTCAGGTTCAGGTGGACAGACAGGTTCAGGTTCAGGTGGACAGACAGGTTCAGGGCTGATGAGCGTGTTAACAGGTGAAGGTGTGAGGACACCTGGTGGACAGATAGAGAACAACAGTCAAACATGTTTGTCATAAAATAATAATAATAATAATAATACATTTTATTTATATAGCGCTTTAAAAGGCACTCAAAGACACTTTACATGGTAAAAACAGAAACAATAAAAGCATTTATAATAAGAACAAAATCTACGACATAACAGTAAGAAAGAAAAATAAACACGAAGAGAAAGAAAGAAAACATACATGACTGACTTTAGAGGTTAAAAGCAGATTTGAATAGGTGAGTTTTAAGTGCAGTTTTGAAAGTGGCGAGGACGGAGAATGTCTGAGGTGTTGGGGCAGGGAGTTCCAGAGGGAGGGGGCAGCAACGGAGAAGGCCCTGTCCCCCCAGGTCCGATGCTTGGACAGAGTGGGGGGGGGTAAGGAGGTTGGAGTCGAGAGATCTGAGGTTGTGGTTGGGAGTGTGACGGTGCAGGAGGTCTGAAAGGTATGAAGGGGCGAGGTTGTGGAGGGCTTTGTAAGTGATGAGGAGAATCTTGAACTGGATTCTGTATGGGGAGCCAGTGGAGGTTTTGAAGGACTGGGGTGATGTGGTCTCTGGTGCGGGAGTGGGAGAGCAGACGGGCAGCTGAGTTCTGGATGTATTGTAGTTTATTGATGATTTTGGTGGGTGAGCCGTACAGGATGCTGTTGCAGTAGTCCAGTCGAGAGGTGATGAAGGCGTGGATGAGTGTTTCAGCGGCTGCGGAGGAGAGGGAGGGACGGAGACGGGCGATGTTTTTGAGATGAAAGAAGGCGGTTTTTGTGATGTGATTGACGTGTCGTTCATAGGAGAGAGTTTGATCGAAAATGATCCCAAGGTTACGGACATGTGTGGAGGCAGGAACAGTGGTGCCATCGATGCAGAGGGAGAAGTTGTGGTGGGATTTGTTTAATGATTTGGGGCCGATGATGAGGACTTCAGATTTGTCGGTGTTGAGTTTGAGGAAGTTGGCTTGCATCCAGGTTTTTATGTCTGTTAGGCAGTTGGTGATGGAGTGGATGGTGGGGGTGATGGATTTGGTGGAGATGTAGAGCTGGGTGTCGTCAGCATAGCAGTGGAAGTGGAGACCATGGTGGCGTATGATGTCGCCAAGGGGGAGCATGTAGAGGATGAAGAGGAGGGGACCGAGTACTGAACCTTGGGGGACACCATGAGAGACTGGGGCTGTGTCAGACTTGAATTTGTTGATGCTGATGAACCAGAGCCCAGAGGAGAAAGCTGCTCTGGATTGTGGGCTGACTCTGGAGGATTTGACGGTTGCTGTCAATCAGATGGCATCAGGTAAGGCCCCAGGGATTGATGGCCTCTCCGCAGACTTCTACAAACGCTTCTGGAACATACTTGGACATGACTTGCATGTTGTTCTTTTGGAGTGTTTCGTAACAGGGTCTCCTCCTGTCTCCTGTCAGCGAGCGGTGCTTTCCCTGCTGCCAAAGAAAGGAGACCTGGCGTTACTCAGGAACTGGAGGCCGGTTGCCCTCCTCTGTACTGACTATAAGGTGCTTTCCAGAGCCTTATCAAATAGACTCAAGGGCAACCTGGACTTAGTGGTATATTCAGACCAAACATATTGTATACCTGGCAGGACAATTATGGACAACTTTTTCCTCATGAGAGACAATTTTGACTTGTGCAGGAAAAATAATGTAAACTTTGGTGTTGTGTCTTTGGATCAGGAGAAAGCCTTTGACAGCGTGGATCACTGTTATCTGTTTTCTGCACTTAGGGCTTTTGGTTTTGATGATGGTTTTCTGGCTTGGGTTGGATTATTGTACAGTGGTGCACAATGTTTGGTGAAGACGGGGGCAGGGCTGACTCGGCCAATCCCTGTACAGCAAGGGATACGACAGGGTTGTTCTATTTCGGGTCAGTTATATAGCTTAGCTATTGAGCCCTTACTGTGCAGGTTGAGAGGTCGACTCAGCGGCCTCTCACTGCTGGGGTCCTCCAGTCTTGATCATCCTCCTATTGTATCTGGTCATGCAGATGATGTATGTGTCTTTGTCACCAGTTAGAAGGACGTTCAATGTTTGCAGGATACCTTATTGTTTTATGAAAAGGCATCATCTGCATGGGTGAACTGGGCCAAGAGTGAAGCCTTGTTGGTGGTACAGTGGAGGGATCGGGCAGCGCCCACTCTACCGGGTGGACTTGAGTGGGGGAAAGAGGGACTGAAAGTCCTGGGGGTTTTCTTGGTCACCGAGGGCTTTCAAGCAAAGAACTGGGAGGGAGTGAAGGAGAAAGTGTGCGCTCGTTTTTCTAAATGGAAATGGTTGCTACCCCAGTTGTCATATAGGGGAAGAGTTCTGGTTGCCAATAACTTAGTTGCCTCGACTCTGTGGCACATACTCATTGCTCTGACACTACCGAGAGGCCTGATTGAGGACATCCAGAGATCCATCGTAGACCTTTTCTGGTCTGGCAGGCACTGGGTCCGGGCAGCAGCTTTGTACCTGCCTGTTGATGAGGGGGGGCAAGGACTGATTGACATCCAGTCCAAAATTGCCTCTTTTCGACTCCGGACAGCTCAAAGATTGCTCTACGACTGTGGCCCAGGCTGGCTCGACTGCTGCTGAGGAGAGCTGGGCGGTTGGGCTAAGACAAGCAGCTGTTCCTCCTGCAACCAGAGATTTTGGACTTTACGGGACTTACATCGTTCTACAGCTCTGTACTTCAGGCTTGGCAGATTCTCAAAACCACACGTGCCACAAATGAGGTTCCTGGAATGTGGTGGTTTGAGGAACCTTTTGTTCCTCAACAACTTTGTAAAGACTCAAACTCTGCAATCTGCCAGCCTGCGAGCGAGTCTCAGAGAGGCTGGCTGCAACAAACTGGGCCATCTGATGAGGATGACATCGATGGAGGGCCTGAGAGACAACAGCAGCATCACCTCAGTCAGGCTGATCAACAGAGTGGTGGAGGAAGTCTGTGCCTCCCTGTCCATACCCCAGAGAGAGTTTGTTGTAAACCGAATTCTGTGTGACCAGTGGTATGACGGCTTTGAGTACTGCTTCCCCTCACAGAGCACCTTGATCCTGAGCTGGGGGAGGGGTGTTTATTCTGCTCCCAGAGTGAAACTCTTGTACATCTGTTCGTTCAGTGTCCTCGGCTCTCAGCACTGTTTGAACTTTTAAAAAGGTGGTTACAATGACATGTGGTGTTCCCCAAGGTTCAATACTGGGGCCTCTTCTGTTCAACATCTACATGCTTCCACTAGCTCAGATTATGGAAAACAACAAAGTGTGTTATCATAACTATGTAGACAACACACAAATCTACATAACTATGTCACCAGGGGTCTATAATCCCATAAAAGGGCTGGGTAACTGCATTGAACAAATCAACAACTGGATGAGCCAGAATTTTCTTCAATTAATCAAAGACAAAACAGAAGTAATTGTTTTTGGTACCAAGGACGAACGATTGAAAGTCACCGCTCAGCTTCAATCACTGATGTTAAAACCCACAAACCAAGCCAGAAATCTAGGTGTAGTTCTGGATTCAGACCTCAACCTGAACAGCCATATCAAGACAATTACAAAATCAGCCTACTATCACCTGAAGAATATATCAAGGATTAGAGGATTTATGTCTCAACAGGATTTGGAAAAACTTGTCCATGCATTTATCTTCTGCAGACTGGACTACTGTAACGGTGTGTTTACAGGTCTCTGTAAAAAGTCTGTCAGAAAGCTGCAGCTGATTCAGAATGCTGCAGCTCGAGTCCTCACTAAGACCAGGAGGGTGGATCACATCACTCCAGTTCTGAGGTCTTTGCACTGGCTTCCTGTCAAACAAAGACTTGACTTTAAAATCCTGCTGTTGGTTTATAAAGCACTGAATGGTTTAGGGCCAAAATACATCTCTGATCTGCTGCTACTTTTTGAACCATCCCGACCCCTTAGGTCATCTGGGACCGGTCTACTTTCTGTTCCCAGAGTCAGAACTTAACATGGAGAAGCAGCGTTCAGTGTTTCTGCTCCACATATCTGGAACAAAGTCCAGAAAGCTGCAGGTCTGTTGACACCCTCAGCTCCTTTACATCAAGATTGAAGACTTTTCTGTTTGCTGCTGCCTTTAATTGAACCAGATTCAATTAATATATTAATCAATTTCCTGCATTTCTACATTTTACTACTGTATTTTATTTCTTACACTGTTTTTTAATATTTAATGACTGTGTTTAATGTTTCAATGAATGTTCTTAATTGTTTTTAAATCTCCTTTTCTTTTGCCTTATGTTTTGATGCTTTTAATGGTTTTATGTGAAGCACTTTGAATTACCTTGTTGTTGAAATGTGCTATACAAATAAACTTGCCTTGCCTTGCAGGGTCTTGTTTTGTTTGTCTTTGGTCCCAAATACTCTGCTAAGAGAAAAACAGTTCACAGGTTGGTGAACTGTTTGTCCGGTACGGCTAAGATGGCCATCTGGTTAACACGCAGGAACCGGGCTCAGAGTGCCGGCAGTGTGGAGCTGGTACCGGTTCTGAAGGGACTGCTGAAGACCAGACTGAGGGTGGAACACACTTACTACAAAATGATGGACGATGTGACTGTTGGGGTGTTTTATGCTCCGTGGGGGAGGAGGGGAGCTGATCGTTCATGTATGAGATGTTGGTATGTTTCTGTGGTTGGACGAGTTGTTTTGTTTATTTGTTTATTTTTTGATTTGATGACGTGACAGTGATCTGGTGTCTCCTGGATCAATAAAAGGATTAACAATCTTCTTCTTCTAATTCTGTGGTTGTTTCTGTTTTTTTAATCACATTCATCACCGTCTACTGCCAGCATGCACTGTTGCCACGTGAACGGGGATGCAGCCCCACATCCCTACTGTGGTTGCCATGGAAACAGGCCTTTCATACCCACTAACCCACACACACACACACACACACACACACACACACACACACACACACAC
>NW_022282200.1:5737-8220 GCF_004355925.1 Anarrhichthys ocellatus
CACACACACACACACACACACACACACACACACACACACACACACACACGTCTGCTCCAGCTTGTCCCTCAGAAGCAGAGGCTGGATGGTGTTGAAGGCTCTGGAGATATTAAAACATGACTCTCACAGTGCTTCCAGCCTGTTCCAGGTAAGAAAGGCATCTGTGTAGCAGGTAGGTGACAGCGTCATGCGTAGCAGGTAGGTGACAGCGTCATGCGTAGCAGGTAGGTGACAGCGTCATGCGTAGCAGGTAGGTGACAGCGTCATGTGTAGCCATGCAGGATGTGTCCTGCGTGGTACCAGTCCCTGTCTACAGGAGGTTGCAGCAGCAGTGAGGACTGGATGGGGGAGGGGGGGATGACTGATCGAATCTGTTAAAGAATAAGTTCAGGTCATTCTCCCACTCTTGGTCCCTGTAGTCTGTTGGTTGGGCCCCTTGTAGCCAGACATCTCCTTGAGGCCCTTCCAGACCCCGCTGATGTTGTTCTGCTGCGGCTGGTCCTCCATCTTCGTCCTGTAGTCTTTTTCTCCCTTCCCTGATGTTCCTCCTCTGCTCCTGTGTCTGTTGTCTTCTGTTTGTTAAAATGTGGTTATTAGCCTCCGACTTTTAGTTCGTGTCTGTTAGCTTCGGTCTGTTAGCTTCGGTCCGTTAGCTTCGGTCCGTTAGCTTCGGTCCGTTAGCTTTTGTTAACTAACTTCTTTGTTTGTTTGTGTTCGTTTTCTTCTGTACGTTAAAATCAGTTTGTTAGCTTTCGTCCATTAGCTTTTTTCTGTTAGACTTGTGTCTTTTATCTTCGGTCTGTTAGCTTCGGCCTCCCAGTGGAAGCTCCTTGATGACATCACTGTGCTGATCTCAGCTGTGAACATGAAGTAGGACAGTATGAGCTCACTGTTTTATCTCTCTGGTGCTCAGTATCATGAGGAGAGAGTTCAGCTTCCAGGACAGTAAGTCCACACACACACACACTCACACAATGATGCTCTTTTTGTTTCCAGCTGAGCGTGTTGTAAGGCAAACAGAGAGATGCATGCTGGGACGCCTTTATAGCGCGCTGAGTCCCTGGGGGGACCATGTCAGTGTGTATGTGTGTGTGTGTGTGTGTGTGAGAGTGAGTGAGTGTGTGTAGCTGGTTGCACAGTCAGAAGTGTCGGACAGCATCACAGTCACACAGCAGCCTGCAGCGTCTCCACCACACAGCTCTAATGTAGAGAGCTCAGTGTACCATAGACCAGCTGAGGGTCCACGGACGGAAGGACTGTAACGTAAAGGGTAAAGCATTATTTCATACTTAGGACATAAACGCCTCAACTATCAGTGAAAATAAATACAAAAAAAGGCTGTTTATTTCTCAAAATCATTTGTTGGTATTTATGCTATTACGTGTTTGACACTGTGGCTTTTAGAGCCTCTTCTGGAACACACCGCGGTGATTCTGGTGGAATCAGAAGACAAACCTCCGGTTCTTTAAAGTGAAGTCAAAGCTTCATGTGTTAAAGCTGCATTATCTCTAGTGTCCACCAGGGGGCGACTCCTCTGGTTGTATAGAAGTCTATGAGAAAATGACTCTACTTCTCTCTTGATTTATTACCTCAGTAAACATTGTAAACATGAGTTTATGGTCTCAATCTCTAGTTTCAAGTCTTCTTCAACACAGCATGATGTTCATTTAGTACATTATGGTCCATTTAGAGTCTTCTAGCGGAGCGTCTTCTGTCGGAGCGCCTTCTATCGAAGCACCTTCTATCGAAGCACCTTCTATCGAAGCATGGTGTTCTGTCGGAGCGTGGTCTTCTGTCGGAGCGTGGTCTTCTGTCAGAGCGTGGTCTTGTGTCAGAGCGTGGTCTTCTGTCGGAGCGTGGTCTTCTGTCGGAGCGTGGTCTTCTGTCAGAGCGTGGTCTTCTGTCGGAGCGTCTTCTGTCGGAGCGTCTTCTATCGGAGCGTGGTCTTCTGTCGGAGCGTGGTCTTCTGTCGGAGCGTGGTCTTCTGTCGGACCGTGGTCTTCTGTCGGACCGTGGTCTTCTGTCGGACCGTGGTCTTCTGTCGGACCGTGGTCTTCTGTCTCCTTTCCAACTCTCGAAGGTAGCAGAAGAAGGGTCATGTTCCTGTTTCCGCTGGGCCACAGAGATCCCCCGTTCCCGTCTCCGCGGGGCCACAGATGACTCCTGCTCCCCGTGTCCAGTCAGCGGTCCGGCCGACTCCAGTTCTTGCTGCTGCCGCCTCCGAGCCGCAGCGACCTCCAGTTCCTGCCGCCGCCGAGCGGAGCATCTTCTAGCGGAGTGTCTTCTGTCGGAGCGTCTTCTGTCGGAGCGTCTTCTGTCGGAGCGTCTTGTAGCGGAGCGTCTTCTGTCGGAGCGTCTTCTGTCGGAGCGTCAAGACAAGAGACAATATTAGACAATACATAGACATAACAACAAGAGGATGACAAGAACAGTGGGATAAAAGCTAGCAAACATCATATAGTCAGTGTGTGTGTGTGTGTGTG